>NC_077233.1:137903040-138118040 GCF_027887165.1 Monodelphis domestica | reverse complement strand
TGATATTCCAGCTCTCCTCTATGAGGGAAGGGTGTTCGGCTAATTACTTACCCTGAGAGGGGGACACAGGGATTTTGAACTTCCCCTGGACTTCTTCATTTAGAGTGTGGAGATAATCACCACTGGTGGGAGGATGACCCCAACACCTGGCCCAACATGCCAGAAGATAATAGATCTCTAGGATATTTGCTATTCAGCAATCTCACAAACTGTTTCATCTTCTAATGTGTAAGTCTCTGCCTTTGTGGAGATCGTACTAATATTTGTGTTATAATTATTGCTTGTTTTTAGTCTTTTTTTTCATTGTGAGCTTCTGAATCTCTTGTTACGCATTTCTTTGTTGTAGAGGAAATGAATAGCTATCTTACATCTGATTTTCATTGTCCCTTAAGTACCTTACTATTCCCCACTTTGTGGGGGGGGAGATGAATCAAACATAAGCTTTAAATAATTTTCCCCAGAGCTTTGGGTTGTGGATGCGAAGAACCAGAGAGTTAGAGTCTAAATCCTTTCTTTAGAGGGCTAAGCACCTCCAGGTCCAAATCTAGTCTGTACATTTATAAGTCCAGAGCTGAGAGGAAGAGGTCCTGTTCCCCAGCTCCGCTGGTCCCAACAAGCACTCCAAGAAGTACTGGAGTTTTTATCGCTATACTAAGTTTGAGAGTTTGGGTACCGGATTCTTAGAGGCAGATTGACTTGAAAGCTCCTTTCTCAGAAAAGGAAGAGCATCCTCACTGGGATAATCATTCTAGCTGAAGAATTAAAGCCATGCCACAAAGGCAAAAGGGATCTGGATCTTACTAATTTTGCTATTGTTCGGTACAGGTCCGACGTGAAGGGGAATTGTTTGTTCATCAGATCTCCAAAGTTTTGGGGACCTTTGCAGGGGAAAATCTAATGAGTTTAATGGATTTGTGGGTGCTTTATGTTTCTGAATTCAATCATGGACTGCTGTGAGTCTTTTTTGTTTTATACTTTTTCCATGGTGGATGAAATAAAGACTTTCCTAAGCACAATAACCATATTGTACAGTGAGAACCTATGTAAGAGTTGTGGACTCCATCATGCACTCTGAGGGAAATCTAAACATGAGCTGTGCCTAAACTTTATTCAGAAAATTTCCCCAGAGTTTCCTCTATGGGAGCAAGAGCCAAAGAGAGACACTGACTCTTTTGATTCAAGTCCTCAAGATTAAATCTAATATGTGTGAGCCCAGAGTCCTTGGTGGGGCCCTGGACTATAGGTAACTCTTGCTTGTGTCAGAAAAACAAGCATTACTCACTCTACTGTTTGTTGTTGTTGTTCAGTTGTGACCCCATTTGGGGTTTTCTTGGCAAAGATCCTGGAGTATTTAGACATTTCCTTCTCTAGCTCATTTTACATTTACTGAGGAAACTGAGGCAAACATGGTTATGTGACTTGCCCAGGGTCACACAGTTAGTAAGTATCTGAGGCCAGATTTTCACTCATGAAAGGCTTCCTAACTTCAGGCCTGGCACTGAATCTCAATCTACTTTGCCACCTATAGGTCACTGAAAAATTGACTCTCCACCACTTCTTGGAAGTGAGATCTTCCAACCTTTGTCATTCTTCCCGTTCATTTTTTTTAAGGCAGAAGAGTGGTAAGAGCTAGACAATGGGGGTCAAGTGACTTGCCCAGGGTCATATCATTAAGAAATGTCTGAAGTCATATTTGAACCCAGGACCTCCTGTCTCTAGGCCTGGCTCTCCGAGCTATCCATGTGCCCCCTTTCCCATTTAGTCCTTGTGGTAGTACCCAGGGGCACTACCATGACAAAAGGCTTGCTTTCAGTGCCAGAGTTGCTTTCTTCCACCCCAACCTAAACAATTCAAAAGTCACCTTTCCTTTGTCTTCATTTCTTTCCTTTCTCACCCTTTTCCCTGGATCATTCTCCTCGTCTCTCTCTTCTTAGACTATCACCTTTTTTTTCTTTTTAACTAGGGCTCCCCCGTTAGCCTCTTCACCTCAAATCTTACTTTCTTTAACTAGGTCTTCTCTTCCTTCAGCTTTTCCCAAGGCCTCGGTAATTTCCCTCCCTAAATTTTCATTTCTTGTCCTCCTGACAATTTTAACACCCTCCACATCTCCTTTACAATCCCTTCTCTTTCTCTTCTCTCTGAAACTAGAAGCGAAAAGTTCTCAAGAAAAAACCACAATCCAAGACGAGTTTTGCTTTGTGGGGGAATAAGCTTCTCTAGGGAGATCCAAGGAAACTCAGGTAAAGGGAGGAAAATACAGTTGTTCTTTCTTAATGCAATGTTTTTCCTAAGAAGTTAGTAAAAGCAGAACTCCATCTGGTACACATTCAGGAGAGAGTTTTGCTGAGTACTAAGAGGAAATGATCCAGCAAGAATGAAAATGGAACAGACTGCACCTGCCTTCATGGGTAAAATATGCCTTTAAAATCCTGCAAAATAGACTAAAAAAACACTTTCAGGGAATGCTCCTTTGACACTAAAGAAAGCCTAGATGTTGGACTCAAACTGGGGAGACTCAAACCTGGGGAACTCTCAATCTTTCGGAAACTCTCTCGAATTTGGGGGTTACCTGTTAAGGAACCCACAAGGCTAGATCATACCCAGATTCCATTGCTTTCAAGGGAATAGCAAAACTCATAACTCGAAGATTGATCCTAGTGTTATTTCATAGTGGGGGGAGGATGAGAAAGGGGGGAGAGAGAAGGAATGGCTTGATGATTCACAGGAAACCTTGTACTTACTGGGAAAATATGTTTGATCCTACTATTTCCTCTCACTTAATGTTTAAACGAAAAGGCATCCATTCAGGCTAAATGATACTGACAGCTCTTCTCTAACTCTGTCCTCTGTTTCCAATCCGATTATATATTTTTTGGCTGTTTGAGGATATTAAAAAAAAAGAATGGATTAAAAAGTAGCATTTTTCTACAGCTTTTGAAAACTAGGTGGAGTAGGAGGTAGCTCCATCCTTACAGGCATTCATGCTTCATGCCACTCCAGCTCCATAAAAGTGCCTCAGGCATCATTTAAACCTTTCCATTTCCTTTTATTTACATGACTGTCCTTCAAATCTTTCAAACCACTGGCCACCAAGGGTTTGTTTTGATCTTGGTTCAAACCAAAGGATTTTCTAGACCCTGAAAAGTTGAGCCCTGGAAACACCCTTTTAAAATGCTTACATGAGGTTTTTTTTGCTCCTAGTTTCTGTCAATGACCTCATGCAAAAGCAAGGTAGAATGTGACTTTGTACACTGAAAGCCTTTTAGAAGACCCCTGGTGACCGGAATAACTTTTTCCATTTTGCAGATGGAGATACAGAAGCATAAATACTTGCTAAATATCTAGAATGGACTTTCAGGGCCATAGGGAAAAATTAATGCAGATTTACTGGAATCATATTATTTCAAGTTTGGAAGAGAGTTTAGCATTCAGAGAGCTAGCTTTACATCTCCCAACACTGATTAGCAGAAAAGAAAAAGAAATACTGTAGTTTCTTCCTTGGAGCTTTTTGTGTGTGCTTCAAATAAAAGGCCTCTGTTTACCAGCAACTAGACCAGAAACTATCAGAGATTGCCTGTAAATGCTCTCAAGAGGAGAGCTGGATTCCTCCATCACCTAGACCAGGAAGCAGAATCACCCAGTCTCCTTGTAGAGTACTGTTTCAGGCCAACCACAGAATAAATGCTCCTGAGAACCGAGATCTCACATATTTAACCAAAATCTTCTTCCCTATAACTTGCACCCATTGGTCCTACTTTTATCCTCTAAGGCCAAGAAGAATAAATCTAATATCTCTTCAATAAGACAGTCTATCTATTTGAATATGGCTATCATGCACTGTCCTTTCCTCTCCAAATTCACAAAGTCTTCACTAAACATCTTCATTCCCTCCAATTAATAATTGTATAGTTTCAAGTCCTTTTATTCTCCTCTTTGCTGTGCTCTGGACCTGCCTCAGCCTGCTAATGTCCCTCCTAAAATGTGGAACTCAGAATTAGAAACATTACTCTAGGATGTTTGACTCATCTATGGGAAGATGTATTGGGTAGATAAAATAATGGGTTTGCTCAACATTTATTACATTCAATTTGGCCAAGGAAGGAAGTACACCTGAGCATTTGCCTATCCCTTGTTCCCATCACCCCTTGCCTCACTGGCCAGAACTTACTACTGGGAGTTCGCTCAATTGAGTAGTATTGCCCAAAAAAGGAATATCTTTGGGTGAGGGCTGAACCATGGTAAGTACAAATGAATCTCTCACAACTTTTGAAATAACTAGTTGGGTGTTGCCACAGTATCTAAGGGAATTATTAGAACTCGGCTTCAATGTGGCCGTAATAAGTCCCTGAGCTTTGCTCAGGATCTCCAGAAATAGGGAGGCTGAATTCCAAAATAGTTCTGTAAACATTTAAAGGAGAGGGAGAGAAGGAAAGACAAGGGAAGGGAGAGAGATAGCCAAGAACCTCAGTTTCCTCATCTTTAAAAGGGAATAGAATATTTGAATAATCTGCCTCACAGGGGTGTTGTGAAAAAGTACATGAACATAAATTTTTATCATTTTTATTTAAGACTTTTAACCTTCATGCTAGACCCTCTCCCACAGCTACTTCTCAGACTGGTTTCTTCTTGAGACCTCATCAAAGTGGAAGGTAGATCCCTTCTGACAGACTGGTGTTTATCACTTTAGGTCCACAAGGAATTGAAATAAAATTTCTTCCTAGACAGATAGGAGATGATAACCATAGACCTAGGGACCTCTTCAGGGCTAGTAAAACACAAAACCCCTTGGGCTTTTTTTATAATAGGAGTAAAGGGGAAATGATAGGTAGGTTCCTAAAACTATAGATCTAATCTCCACCCAAACTCTTTTGGTGAATTATTTCTTCTTCTTGAGAATTCACTCAAGCTACTCTAAACTCCTTATCTTTAACTAAGACCCAGAAAACCCAGCTATCTGATTATTCTACTATACTAATTAGTATGGATTATCAAAAAAGGATAAAGAGGAAGCCTGGGGGTTGTTCCTAGGTATACCTAGAGTCCCAGATGACCAAACCCTGGGGTTTACCGTCACCAAGTGGATTTCTGACAGATAGATCTTGGGCAGATGGTCTCTGTACTTCAGGGAAAGAGCAGTATACTCCAAGGCAAATTCTCAAACCAAGGAATCACTAATCTTTCCACAAGATTAGGATTTCTAAGGAAAAATTGCTAGAGCAAAGATACCTCCTTCTAGCTCAACCAAAACAGGAATGACAGTTAATGCCAGTAAAAATTCCCACCATCCTTTCCTCCTTGTCAGAATCTTCTCCCAGGACTTGTATCCAAATTCTCCTCCTTGCCTCTTAAAGCTAATCCATGAAATTTACTCTATCCCTTACTTACTTCTTACAGAACATTAGGTTATCACCTCACAAACCTGAGAAGTTTCTTCCTTTGGTCCAATGAATAGAGCTTCTGAACTCTTAATATCCAGAATATCTTAATATTCTGAACTCTTAATATCACTTCTACCCATTAACCAACATTCATTGTACTCACTCATCTGGTATTTCCCTGAATTACTCAAAGGCCACCGTTATAATGTGAAAGATATATTGCTATCTGATATAATGGAAGAGTTGGCTAATGAGGAACCAGACTTTAGAGGATGATTAGGTTTGCTCTTCATAATGGGCTATTCTGAGCATCTGCAATATTCCCTGTTTGATTTTTTAGGCAATATATGGAAATTTGGTGAGACTTCTTTCAGCCACCAGTGTTTGAAGGGCTAATACTATGTGTGTGTGTGTGTGTGTGTGTGTGTGTGTGTGTGTGTTTGTGTTTTATTGGCTGAGGAGTTAAAAATCAGAGAGTATACAGAAGTTTTGAGAGGAATGATTCATTCTTTTTCCTGGAAATTTTTGACTAAGAAAGACTACAGTGAACCACAGGTGTGGGAAGGCAGCAGTAACTTTTATCTCCTGAGCTGTTTGCCATGTGTCTGTGAAACCATGGTGACTCTCTTTTGTATTAATTCTTCTCTGATCTTAGGGGAATGGGTGTCCAGAGACAGAACTGACCTGGAAATTACCTTGTGAGCTTTGACAGATCAGGAGATCCATCAGAGGTCCATCAACAACAAGGGTCAATAGCAGAAACTAATAGTGTGTCAGGTAAATAACCTGCTTGGTCCAGCCTAGCAGTGACTTCACCTGTCTACTGTGATGCCACATACTGAAATAAACTTCGTGGAGATTCTGAAAAGTGAGAAAAGAATTCCAGGGTCAGGAAGCAGAAAGAACTACTTGAATTTATGTTGCTTCATGAACCAGTGACACTGGCTTCTTGATTGTGCCAAGGATAAAACACACCTTCTAGAGGCTCCCAGCACTTTCCCATGTTTGGAACATGCTTCCCTAATCCAATTTGGCTACTGACCTCTCTGGCTTCCTTGAGGTCCCAACTAACATCCCACCTTCTACAGGAAGTCTTTTCCAAATTCACTTATTCTAGTGTCTTCCTTCTGTTAATTATTTCCTATTTAACCTGAATATTAGTTAGCTTGCTTTGTATATATTTGTTTGTAGGTTGTCTCCTCCATTGGATTATAAAGTAGTTGAGGGTAGGAACTGTCTTTTGTTTCTTTTCTTATCCTCATTGCTTAGAACAATGCTAGTACACAGTAGGTACTTAATAGATGTTTATTGACTGATTAAGCCCACTTTCTCAGAGGATCTTGTTTTTGCAAGGGAATGGTGTACCCTGGTTTGGGGGATCTTTTTGTAATCTGATCTTTCTATACTTTCTTTTCTTTTTTTAGGGCTTACGTGTTTTTGACTCATTTAGTCATTTTTCATTTACTTAAAATCTTTTTTTGATTTCATGCAAAAACAGTTTTTGACAGTCGTTTTCTGACATTTTAAGATTCAGATTCTCCCCCTCCCTCCTTCCTTTCCCCTTCCTTCCAGGAGGTAAATAGTCTGATACAGGTTATACCAGTGCTTTCATGCAATACATATTTTAAATATTGCTTAAGCTGTGACATATCACACATTAAATAAAAAAACTCATGAAGGAAATAAACTGGAAGATGACATGCTTTGATCTGCAATCAGACTCCAATAATTTCTTCTTTGGCTGTGAATGACATTTTTCAGCTGATAGTTTAGTCCTTTACAGTTGATCATTGTACAATATTTCTATTAATATAATCTGTATTATATTCTTCTGGTTCTGCTCACTTTACTTTGTGTCAGTTCATATAAGTCTTTCCAGGTTTTTCTGAACTCATCCTGTTAGTCATTGCTTGTGGCACAATAGTATTCCATCACAACTAGATACTACAACTAGTTTCATCATTCCCCAGTTGATGGACATCCCCTCAGTTTCCAATTCTTTACCACTACAAAAACACTGTTAAAACTATTTTTGTATATGTAGGTTCTTTTTCTCTTATCTCTAATCTCTTTGGAATACAGATCCAGTAGTGTTATCTTTAGGTCAAAGAGTTAGCATAGTTTTATGGGTGTTGCTCCGGATTGCTCCCTAGATTTATTGTATCAGTTCACAGCTCCACCAATGGTGTATTAGTGTCCCAATTTCCCACATTTATCATTTTCCTATATTGGCCAACATGAGAGGTGTGAGGTGATATCTCAGAGCTATTTTAATTTACATTTCTCTGATCAATAGTGATTTGGAGCATTTTTCATGTGGCTATAGATACTTTTAATTTCTTTCTCTGAAAATTGCCTGTTCATATATCCTTTGACCACTTACCAGTTGCAGAATGCTTTGTATTCTTATACATTTGACTCAGTTCTCTACATATTTGAGAAATGAGACCTTTGTCAGAGACACTTGCTATAAAATTCTTTCCCACTTTTCCATAGTTTCTAAGTAAACATCCCTTTGTAAAAATGAATTTATGTCAGCTGGTTGGTTGATACTGGTAGGAACATGCTATATGGAGACTTGTAAATGATAGTATTAGAAACTACAGCCCCTCAGGGTTACCCCTAGAACCCAAAGGAGAAGAATAGTCTTTGTCTCTGGGACCTCAACTTGCCTCAACAACTAGGGTGAGTTGAAAGAGTGAGCTCTGGAGGGTATTTCACAAATATCTCATTTTTAAGATTTCTAACAGAGCCAGATCCAATTGACGGACATTTTTAGGTTTTCTCTTTATTTATACCATCTGCAGGCAAATCTTGTCTCACTGTCATCTTTCTGACCTGGAATTTTTATATGATTTACAAAAAATGCACTTCTACCCAATAATAGTCAACTGTGTAGGAAATTGATAGCATGTGAATAGAAAAGAATCAATAGCTTTAGGGAGGAATCCTCATCTTATTCATTTACAATTGGAAAATACTAACACGGACATATCAGTTCTTAGTACATTTACACAGGCATAGCTCAGAGATAAAACAAATACTGAAATAAAGTGAGTCACACAAATTTGTTGGTTTCCCAGCGCATATAAAAGTTATGCCTATTACCCTGTAGTCAATTGTAGTGCAAGCGTATTATGTGTAAAAAAGGCATCTTAATTAAAAAATGCTTTATTGCTAAAAAATGCTCTGAGCCTTCAGCAAGTTGCAATCTTTTTGCTGGGGAAGGTGCTTGCCTCCATGTTGATGACTGTGACTCATCAGGATAGTGGTTTCGGAAGCTTGGGGTGGGTTGGTGATTTCTTAAATAAGACAATAAAATTTGCCACATGGATTGACTCTTCCCTTTCATGAAAGATTCCTCTGTAACACATGATGCTGTTTGATAGCATTTTACCCACAGCAGAACTTCTTTCAAAATTGGAGTTGTTCCTCTCAAACCCTTCCACTGTTTCAGTAATTAATTTATGTAATATTCTTTAATATTGCTGTATCTCAGGAAATATCCAAGGAGAGGGAGAAACATGGGGAAACGGAATCGATAGAATACATACAACATTTATTGACTAAATTTGTCATCTTATATGGGCACAGTTAGTGCCACCCTAAAACAATTACAATAGTAACATCAAAGATCACCGATCACAGGAGAAGGCTTCTGAGAGCCCAAGGTTAGGAGGAAGGCCACATTCTACTTAGCCTATGTAAAGAGGTGGAGGCTGAGATAGAATGCTGATTTGGGTGGGGATGGCAAGTCAGCTCCTTTGCCTGGAATATATAAAGTATACATGGGGCAGCAGCGAATAGAATACCAAACCTGTAGTCAGGATGATTCAACTTCACATCTGACCTCAGACACTTGCTAGAGAATCTGGGCAAGTCCTTTAGCCTTGTTTGCCTCAGTTTCCTCATCTGTAAAATGAAAATCCCATATGGGGCCACAAAGAATAAGACACAACTGAAAAACAAGAACAACAGTGGGTGAAAAGGAGTCAGGTAAAATAAGTCTGAAGTTAGATGGTGAAGGCATTTAAATGTTAGGCTGAGAAGTTTTCATTTTACTCTAGAGGCAGCAGGGAGTCACAGA
Source organism: Monodelphis domestica (assembly GCF_027887165.1). Taxonomy (NCBI): domain Eukaryota; kingdom Metazoa; phylum Chordata; class Mammalia; order Didelphimorphia; family Didelphidae; genus Monodelphis; species Monodelphis domestica. Next base: position 138,108,575 of record NC_077233.1, on the reverse strand, counting down.
AGATATTTGAGCAAGGAAGTGACATGATCTGACCTGTGCTTTAGAAAGATTATTTTGGCAGCTGCATGGAGAATGGATTAGAGAAGGGAGAGATCGGGAGCAGGGAGACCAATTAAGAGACTATTGCAATAGTCCAGATGACTAGCCCCAGGTGATGAGGGTTTAAAAAAAAGGTAGAAAATGAATGGGGAGAAAGGACACATGCAAGAGATGTTGTGGAGATAGAATCCACTAGATCTGGCAACTGATTGGATGGGGTCTGGGGTAAGGGAGAGGCAAGAGTCATTGATAACTCCAAAATTATGAACCTGGGTAACTAAAAGGGCAGTGATGCCCTCAACAGAAACTGGAAAGTTTGGGAACCAGGAGCATTTTAGGAGAACATAAAATTATAGGGTTGAAAAGGATATTAGAAGTCATCTAGTCCAACCTCCTTATTTTACAAAGGAAGAAATGGACCCAGAGGAGTTAAGTACCTTGACAAGGTCATACAAGGTAGTAAGCTGAGTTGTAAGTTGCATCTATTTCCTCTAATTATAAGTCCAGCCCTCCACAGGCTTCCTTATAAAGCATGTTGAATTGGAGGTAGCAATGGGACACCCAGGTGGAAGATGCCCAGTAGGCAGCTGGTGATACAAATCAGGAGAGATATTAGGAGTGGGACAGAAAGATCTTGGAGTCATATGCAGAGATGATCATTTAACCCATGGAAGTTGATGAGCTCACCAAGAGGAGGATGTAGAGATGTAAGAAAAGTTTTAGGCTAGAAATGTCCAGGAAAGACTTATTGAATGTGTTTTCCTGAGTCAAAAGATTGTAGCTAAATAAATAGTCCTACTGTGTGTGGCCAGAAAGAATGAGCTATAAAACTTTTCCTTGCAAATTCCAGGATGATTTAGGAGGATCTCAAATAATCATCTTTATGTTCCTTATCCTACCAGCTGCTAGAAGAGATGATGATCCCTAGGAGATTAGCAGTTAAAAGATATAAATGAAGTTTCCAAAAGAAGAAATACAAACCATTACAATCATAGGAAAGATTACTCCAAATCCCTCACAATAAGAGGCATACAAATGAAAACAAAAGACAAAAGTAGCCAATTTTGGAGGAGCGATGGGAAAACAGGCACGCTGGTACATGGTTGTTGAGCCAATTATTAAGCAAGTGGAAAACATCACTAAATTATTCATAGCCATGATACCAACTACTGCTCATGAGCCTCAAGTAGGCCAGAGACAGAAGAAAGGTTTCACATAAACCCAAATTGGGAAGGAGCCAGCACCAGCAGAGGGTCTTCTTTTCTCCACCTCATCCTCTACCCTTACTGAACTCTGTACCTCGACCTTATCAGAGAACCCCTCCAAGAACAAATGCTATGGGGTGCCCTTCTTCTCCAACCTTCTTTCCTGTGCCCACTTTCCCTTTTTCTCTTCTAGACACTCTCCATATCCTTCCTCCCCACCCTCTAGCAAAAAAAATATTTTTAAAAGTTTATTTATTTAATTAATTAATTTAGAAATTTTTTACATAGTTACATGAATCATGTTCTTTCCCTTCCCTTCTCCTGTAGCCTAAGCACAGTTCCACTGGGTTTTACATGTGTCATTGATCAAGACCTATTTCCATATTATTAGTATTTGCATTAGGGTGATGGTTTAGAGTCTCTATCCCCAATCATGTCCCCAACCATGGGATCAAGCAGTTAATTGTTTGTTTTAAATCTTAAGAAATCTATATTGCATGATCTCTCAGACCCTCAAGTCTACTTGACCTTCCAAATGGTGCTGGGCTAGGTTTCTTTCTACCATATGGAGTAATCATAGTCCACATGGCTTGGATGAGCAAGGAACCACTAACTATAATCCTTCCTGTACAATAGGGGGCAATTAGGCCGTACCATTTTCTCTGCCTGAGACCTAAGGTCCTTTCAGCATTACCATCTGCCCTGCTGCATCCTTAGGTACTCCCATCTGACCAGCCATGCACCCTAAGGATCCATGGGTCTTGTCATCCACCCTATGGCTGATCCCTTAGGAATTCCATGGCTTTCTATCTCTTCTGCTGCTGAATCCTAAATTGTTGTCTCCCCCATTTAGAATGTGATCTTGAGAGCAGGGACTATCTAGCTTTTCTGTTTTCAGCCTCAGAAAACAGAACAATCCTTGGCCCATTGTAAGTGTTTTGCAAAATGCTTTTTCACTCACTGATGAATTTCTTCATTAAAAATATTCATTGTATGTAACAGCAAAAACAACTTGCAATAAAGCAGGTGCCTATCTATTGGGGAATGACTGAACAAACTGTGATATATAAATGTAGTGGAATATTATTGCTCTATTAGAAAGGACCAATATGAAGAACTCCGAGAAATGTGGGAATACTTGTATGAACTGGTACAGAGTGAAATAAGCAGGGCCAGGAAAAAGGGAAAACACTAATAGGCAGCTGAGTTCTGACTAATTGTGATGATCGGTCTCAGCCCTGGAGAACTGATAATGAAACACATCTCCCGCTTCTTGAGAGGGGGTGGTGGTGGCTCTGGATGGGAAATGTTATATATTCAGTCAGTTTTGACACAGCTGGTTTTGCCCAAGTCTTTTCCATTGTTGCAAGAGAGTGTTCTATGGTGTCTGGAGATTGTTTAGGGATAATGACTAAAGGTAAAGACATGGCAACAGTAAAATGAAAGAGAGAGGAAGAGGGAAAGGAATAGAGAGACAGACAGACAGAGACAGAGAGGGAGAAAGAGAAAGAGAAAGAGAAAGAGAGAGGGGAAAAGGGAGAGAGAGAGACAGAGGGAGGGAGAGAGAGACAGAGAAAGAGAGAGGAAGGGAGAGAGAGACAGAGGGAGGGAGAGACAGAGAGACAGAGAGAGGAAGAGGGAGGGAGAGAGAGAGGGAGAGAGGGAGAGATAGAGGGAGGGAGAGAGACAGAGGAAGGGAGAGAGAGAGAGAGAGAGGGAGAGACAGAGAGAGAGAGGAAGAAGGAGGGAGGGAGAGAGAGACAGAGGGAGGGAGATACAGAGGAAGAGAGGGAGAGAGAGACAGAGGGAGGGAGAGACAGAGAGACAGAGAGAGGAAGAGGGAGGGAGAGAGAGAGACAGAGGGAGGAAGAGACAGAGGGAGAGAGGGAGAGATAGAGGGAGGGAGAGAGAGAGAGAGAGAGGGAGAGACAGAGAGAGGAAGAGGGAGGGAGAGAGAGACAGAGGGAGGGAGATACAGAGGGAGAGAGGGAGAGACAGAGAGAGAGACAGAGGGAGGGAGAGAGAGGGAGAGGGAGGAGAGAGAGAGAGAGACAGAGGGAGGGAGAGAGAGGGAGAGGGAGGAGAGAGAGAGAGAGAGAGACAGAGGGAGGGAGAGAGAGAGAGAAAGAGAGAGAGAGAGAAAGGGAGAGAGAGGGAGAGAGGGAGACAAAGAGGGAGACAAAGAAAGAAACAGAGGGAGGGAGAGAGAGACAGAGGGAGGGAGAGAGAGAGAGAGACAGAGAGACAGAGAGAGACAGAGAGAGGCAGAGAGAGACAGAGAGAGACAGAGAGAGGGAGAGACAGAGACAGAGAGATAGAGGGAGGGGGAGAGAGGGAGAGACAGAGAGAGACAGAGAGAGAGAGGAAGAGGGAGAGAGAGACAGGGAGAGGGAGAGAGGGAGAGAGAGAGAGAGAGAGAGAGAGACAGACAGAGACAGAGACAGAGACAGAGACAGAGAGAGAGACAGAGAGAGAGAGAGAGAGAGAGAGAGAGAGAGAGAGAGAGAGAGAGAGAGAGAGAGAGAGGAGATCTGTTTATGTTGTTTGTGGAGTTCATGTAGATACATAGCTACAGGGTGGAACTCTGGCCTCCTGGAGTCCTGCAGATTGGGCCTTATAGAGCGAAGAGTCCTCATGCCTACAGGCTAACTGATCTTTACCATTTTGGAGTTTGTCTGGTTTGGGTTAGGTACGGTTGCTACCTTAAGCTCTACCATGAAAGCCTCCAACTTTTGGTCTTGTGTTTTTGGAACCATCACGAGAAGATTCATTTATAATTCCTCCACCTCCAGCCCCAGCAACCTCTTTGGGGCTCAATTCCCTGCAGCACTCAATTGTCGCCGACCAGTGTTCCATGGGATCTGGCCCTTTCACCTGAAAAACCTTCCCACAGAGGCTATGTAATTCACTATAACAACACGCAAGTGTCCCAGTCACTGAAATAACTTTCCTTTTAAGATTGTTCCTTTGAACTTTGTAACAGAAGGATATGCACACATATGTTCAATCGTTCCTATTACAAAGGGATTCCATTTCCCCAGGGCCCATGTTTGGGCAGCCTGCAACCGCAGTAGGTATGTCATTCCCCTTGTTCTTCCCTAAGAGGTGGTCTGTGCCAACTTTTTTAAATTGACATAGAACACAATTAAACAAAGTTAACCAACATCCACTCCCCTCTCGGGACTGTACAGTGAGCTAGGGCAGCGGGCTGAACAAAGAGAATTAGACCTTAGAAGTGTGTTTACACGCACTTGACTCATGAGTGGTTTTCTTGGTTGGCAGGCAGGTTTTGAGGGCCACGATTTGGGCTAGCGACGGTTTCCACTGAGGCAGCCTGGATAAAAAATCTTCAGTAAAGGAGAGTGGGATGGGAGAGCTGGACGGGACCTGACAGATTATCTAACGCGAGACCTTTCCTGAAATGGACGTCTTGCCAGCTGCCCTGGTGAAGCCCCTCTCCTAGACCTCTGGAGACCAAACCCTGCCTGCCGGGAGTCAATCCACTTAGTTTGGGTCCTCTGGCTTGGGGCTGGCATAAGCCGATTGGTTGGGAAATGAGTGGAAACTCACCTAGCCCGCCATATGTAGCTGCCCTCAGACCCTGTTTTACATCTTCTCCAGCCAGCAACCTTGAGCCAGGACGGGCCCAGGGAGAGGGTCTTGCCATCTGCCTTCTCCCATGAATGTCGAATGTCTCCCTTATTGTTCTTCTCTTCTCAATTTCCACCTCTTGTTCTAGCCCTGGAAATAGTAATTACATCAATGCTACCTACCCTAAGGCCCTGGGATTCTCCAGATCAAAATTTCCTTCCTCAGCCAGCCCAACTTCATCTGGTAACCCCCTATTTAAATTTAAACTCCTGCCCCTCCCCACTTCCTTGCTGTAGTCCCCTATTTAAATTTAAACTCCTTAAGGACAAGGGTGGCCTCACTTTGTATTTATATTCTGCATCCAGCACAGCACCTAGCACCTAGTAGGTGCTTAATAAAGGCTTGTACATTTATTCATTGAGAGTCTTGGACCCAGATGAAATAGAAAATAGAATTGGAAAGGACCTGAGGGCTGGTCTAATCCAGCCCCTTCATTTTATAGAGGAGGAAACTGGGGCATCAAGATGTTAAGTGACCTCCCCCAGATCGGTCACGCAGGGAAGAAAGATTTGAAGGATTTGAACCCATGTCTTCTGCCTGCAAATCTGGTGTGCTCTCATAGTTGTCCCTTCAAACAGCTAATTCCTAAAGAAATGTTTATCATGGAAACTCATTTCTAGTTTGGGTATTTATTATGTTATAAAAAAGATTTCCTCCAAGCTCACAAATTCACGCACTCAGGACGTGGGAAAAGAAGACGTGTGGGACGTACTCTGAATATCCTGCTTTAAAGAAAGCGAAGTATATTCAGGGGCATATCTCTGCCCCTGTGAGCTTCACATCAGTGATGACGGCCTCTTTCGGCACATCCGTGTCTCTATTTTTAAACCCTCACCTTCTGTCAAAGGTAACGTCGGTGAGAAAACTTAAGCCCAGGCCTTCCCGACGCCAAGGCCATGCAGCGCATCTTCCTTCCATCTTGTGCCGGCGTCTCTCTGACGAAGAATGTGTTGGCAAAGGAAGAAGTAGTGAATTTCACTCCCAAGAGGGCACACTTCCATTTTCCAATACTGCCTCACCCTGTTGCTAAAGCTCCTTCCCACCATGCTGAAAAAGCTTATAGAGAGGACTTTTGGAGAAATTTTATATAAATTGTCACAATTTATCTTTACCTCACCTTTTTGTTAGCCTCACTGATATTTGAAATGTTCTTTTTTTAAATTAAGTTCTTACTTTCTGTCTTAGCAACAACTCTAAGATAGAACGGGAAGGACTAGCAAATGGAGTTCAATGACTTGCTCAGGATCACACAGCCAGGAAGTGTCTGAACTCTTGAACCCAAGTCCTCCTGCCTCTAGAGAAGCCTGGCTCTCTATCCACTGTGCTAACTAGCTTCTCCTTGAGATGTTCTTTCACTTTACCTCTCCTGATGCTACTTATCACTAATAATAGAGAACTAAAAATGGTGCCAGTCAGTTAAGAAGCATTTATTAAGCTCCTGCTGTATTCCAGGCTCTGTGCTAGTTGAGAATACAAAAGAATGGTACCAGATAGCTCTGGATCTCCCAGAGCTCCAACTGAGATAGCGTGTAAGTGACTATATATGATAGAGAGCTAAAGAATACATTGGAAATAATCAAAAGAGGGAAGGCACTGGTATGAAGGGGGAATCAGGAACAGTTAGGTAGCACAGTAGATAGAATACCAGGCATGGAGGCAAAAGGACATGGGTTCAAATCTGGCTTCAAATACTTCCTAGCTGGGTGACCCTGGGCAAGTCACTTAACCCCAATTGCCTAGCCATTTCTGCTCTTTGGTCTTAGAATTGATACCACCATGGAAGGTAAAGTTGTTTTGTAAGGGGGTGGCAATCAGGAAAGGAAGGCTTCTTGTGGAAGGGACAAGCCCAAGGACACCTAGCTGGTGATTGGCAGAGTTAGACCTGCCTCCTCTTGAATCCAGGTCTAGAACTCTTTGCTGATACCACACTCCCTCCTTAACTCGTGCTTATTTAGTTCTTCAAGGTATATAAGTCCCTTTCCTTGCCACAACTCTTCTAGGCAGAGAATGATTCGGATTCCCATTTTGGGTTCATACCCATTAAATGATCGGCCCACGCTCATATTTAAAGGTGTTCCAGTTGTAAGAGGGCGCAGGCAGATTCCGGGGTGCTGCAGACTATAAGATGAGGACCAGCCGGTGGTTGATCAGGGAAGAACTTCCTACCAATGGGATCTCGTTCAGCAGCGGCAGAGGCTGCCTTCTGGGATGGGAGGCTGGTTCACCACCTGTCAAGGATGATCTAGAGGGGATTTCTACACAGGAAAGGTTAGACAAGATGGCCTCGGGGGCCCTTTCTCATCTCAAGGGCCTATAGTTCTGTAGCTGAACCATATCTGGGGGTGAGGATGAGCCCCCCAGAATGGATCTGGGACTTTACAGCTTGTGTGTCCTCCCTAGTCATGCCATCTCGGGGAGAGCTATGGGTCACTGTCTTCTTCAGGGTCTTTTTTTTCCTTCATGTATTTTTTTAAAGTCTTACTCTCCCCCAGGAGCAAAGTCTTAGAAGGAAGCCAGTAGGAAAGGAAAGAAATGCCCCTTTAATCTCATATGTACATCATCCATGGGGATTGGAAAGCAAGCCCTATAGATTGGCGCTTTTGCAAAATGCAGGGAAACTGACATTTCACAAAGGTCCCCGAAGGTGTAGGAAACAAGGGCTAAGAGGCATGGATGCCAAAAATGATTGGCATTAATCAATAGAGAACTATGTTTGTGCTGGACTATTGATATCTGATGTGTTCGTTATAATTGGTTTTCCAACCCACTCTGCCTTCTTTTTTAATTGCATACAATCCACTTGATGAGTGACACCGCTGTAGCAATGAGAGAGTAAGAATTCAGGTACTTTTCAAGCTGTTCACCAAACAACTTTTCCAATCTGCATGCAGGACCAGGTGGTAATAAACCGATTCTACTTTCTTGTCCAACTATATCAGGCCAGAGGTGGTCTTCCCAACGGCTTCAGGAGTTGGGGCCCCATTAGTCTGGCTCCATAGTGAACACCTTCCTGAGTCTTAATCACAGGGATCTTTGGAAAGCATCCCTCTAAAGCCAGCGAACTGACAGGCCGAGTTTGATGGTCCATAGGAAGGGAGCAGAAGCTGAGAGGGCCATCAACTTTTGTGACTCCTTCACTATTGCCTCCCTGTTTCAGATGAGCCAATCTTGGGGTTGGCAGATTCCATCTGTGGGACCTTTCTGCTGTCACTGGCTCCACAACATTTCATTCGTGTTACTGCGAAATCAATAGGTACATCTTCATAGTAAATAATTGTGTCAGTGGTGTTTTAATGGTCTCCTGTATCCGTGTTGGCAAGATAATTTTTGTCAGCAGAGCAAAACCATTGATTTTCTGCACTCCACTCCCTTTCCTTTCCATGAGCTCCCAGCACAATCTACAAATAATCAGAATGGCCAGTGAGGCCAGCCATCAAGGAGCACAGCTTTTAGTTTGGAGTAAGCATATATACAACAGAGAAAATGACATTCTTTCTCCACTGAGTCAAATCTTGTCATGTAGCTTAAGGGTTGGGGAGGAGGAAGACTAGAGAGTGTCTGTAAGGAGGCATGGTTACCATTCGTGTGGTATGGATATCTGATCATTTCCAACTCCTTAAGGGCATCAAGTGTTTGGTATTTTTGTGGGGCAGCTGAGAAATATTGATCCCATTTTGCAGATGAAGAAACAAAAGTATAGTGTACAAAAATCACTCAGTAAGACAACTAAGGAGGCAGGAAGAAACCCAGAGTTCATTCCTTGTCCTTTGTAAATGTTCTCCTGACATCTCCTGGTCCCAGCATTTAACCCATCATGGACTTAGTTGGATAGATATGTTTTCTTCCTTCCTCCCTTCCTTCCTTCCTTCCTTCCTTCCTTCCTTCCTTCCTTCCTTCCTTCCTTCTTTCTTTCCTTCCTTCCTTCCTTCCTTCCTTCCTTCCTTCCTTCCTTCCTTCCTTCCTTCCTTCCTCCTTCTTCCTTCCTGTCTGTCTGTCTTTCTCTTTCTTTCTTTGTTTCTTTCTTTGTTTCTTTGTTTCTTCCTTTCTTCCTTTCTTTCTTTCTTCCTTTCTTCCTTTCTTTTTCATTTCTATCATGAACTTAGTTGGATAAATAATAGTTCTTTCTTTCTTTTTAAACTCTTCTGTCCGTATTAATTCTATTATGGACTTAGCTGGCTGGAGGTGAATTCTTTCTTTCTTCTTTTTTTTTAACTCTTACCTTCTGTCTTAGTATTAATTCTAAGTCAGAAGAGTGGTAAGGACTAGTCAATTGGGGGTTAAATGACTTGCCCAGGGTCACACTACTTGGAAGTACCTGAGGTCACATTTGAACCCAGGTCCTCTTGACTCTGGGCCTGGTGCTCCATCCACTGTGCTACCTAGCTGCCCTAATGTGAGTTATTTCTCACTATTGTACTAAAAAATCCTCGATTCAGAAGGACCCTCAAATATTTACCAAAGCTAGAACTTTCCCAACAAGGCACCATCAGCCTCTGCTTGAGTTTCTTCATTGTTCAGAATTGGGTTGGGAAAGGGGTTGGAGTCAAACATTGTCTCTGTGATGAAATGGCGAGCTTTTTCAGCACCATAATTTCCACCCCATATCCTTTTATCCGTAGAACGTTCAGGAAAGTGCTGTGTCTTCCAGCCTAAAGAGTGCTTGTTCCCAACAGGGAGGTGGAGAAAAGGCAGGTGAGCCAGAGCTGAGCCCATTGTGCCCCCTCCCCCAGCCCCCAGGCAGCCCAAGACAGGACATTAAGGGATGGGAAGTTGGCTGGGCCAACCACAAATATTTGCACAGGTGAATATAATTTAGAAATGAAAGGTAATTGAGGCCTTCAAATGAAAGGATAGCAAATACCCAGGTCTGATGGGGCGCCACACCCACACTGCAGAAAATGGTGCCGTCCTGGCAGCCAACAACAGCTGACTTGCCTTTCCTCCCATCTTCCAAGGGTGTCTCTGGGCTCTGGCTGGACCTAGAAAGTGCTTTATTCATGGAGGCATCTGACACCAAGAGTTAGATGGACGCTTGGTCAAGAGGGCATTCCTTCTACAGGTATGGAGTGGTGCTTAGGCAGGATCAGTGCTGAAAGGGGCCTTGAAGATCATTAGGGCCAGAACTCTCATCTTACAGATGGGGAACCCAAGACCCACACAGGTGAAGTGATCTGCCTGAGATCCCCTGAATGGTTGGTAAGGGGCAGAGGCATTGTGGGGCTGTACAAAACGAGGAAGGGATTTGGAGGCAGAGGGCTCGAGTTCAAATCCCACCTCTGACACCACTTGGATGATCCCATGCCCTCTAATTGCAAATGCAGGACTGTTAGGCACTATATACATCTGTATAGTTTGTTCCTACAATGCTAAATTTATAGTTCCTGTAAGATCAACCGAGTGGGGAAGGGGATGCACTGACTTAGTCAGGCGAGGGGGATACATGACTCTCCTGGCTCCTGGGTTAGACTAGGACTCAGATCAGAGTCTAGACTAGACTCCTCAGCTCAGATCAGAACCCCCTTTTCTGGGGTCCGTCTTTCCCTGCTTTCTTACCCAAGTGATGAAGGATGAGCCTATGGAAGCGATGCTCAGATGGGGACATTTGTTCCCCATTTCTCTACTGTTTGGGACGAGTGGAATGCCCAGTTTTTGAAAGTAGGGTTTCAAGTTGCCTCAGATTGTTAAGGCCCGATGTGATAGGCTGTCAGCTGCAAAAAAAGCAGTATATTATAGTAGAAAAAATACTGGTCCTGGAGTCAGCAGTTCCGAGTTCTGACCCTGGCTCAGATACTTACCACCTGTGTAATCCTGGGTCCATTTTTTTCATTTCTTTAAGAAAAAAAGCTTTTAGGGGGCAGCTGGGTAGCTCAGTGGATTGAGAGCCAGGCCTAGAGATAGGAGGTCCTGGGTTCAAATCTGGTCTCAGGCACTTCCCAGCTGTGTGTCCCTGGGCAAGTCACTTAACCCCCATGGCCTAGCCCTTACCACTCTTCTGTCTTGGAATCAATACATAGTATTGATACATAGATTCTAAGGTGGAAGGTGAGGGCTTTAAAAAAAAGTAGAAGAAACAATATAATATATAATTTGTTTAGCTGTTCTCCAAAAAAAAATAGAAGAAAGAAAAAAAAACTTTTAGAACCCTTACTTTCTGTCTTAGTACCAATTCTAAGACAGAAGAGTGGCAAGGGATAGGCAACTGGGGGTTAAGGGACTTGCCCAGGGTCACATAGCTGGAAAGTACCTGAGGTCAAATTTGAACTCAGGCCCTTCCAACTCTGGACCTGGCACTCTGACCACTGAGCCACACTAGCTGCCCCCCATTATTTTATTTCTTAAAGCCTCAGTTTCCTTACTGATTCAATGGGGATAATAATACCAGCACTATCAGCTTCACAGGATTGTGGTAAGACAAGTGCTTTGTACACCTTTAAAACGCTATAAAAATGTAAACTATAATTATTTATCTATGGCCAGGAAAGGCATCTGTGACCACCCAGAAGCAGGAGCTGATTCAGAGCAATAGGAGAGGTCAATCTCTGAAACTCTAACTGTATCTCAGTGTTCAGCAGTCTTAACCCCAACCAGGGGGGTGGAAAAAAAGGTCTTGATAGATGGAGGTTAGCCTCGGGAGGAAGGGCTTGATAAATGGAAGTCAACATTTATTTTATTGACCGTTTTTCCTTCCTCCTTTTCTAATTCCTCCTTTAATTGTGTTCAGAAAATTCAGAAGAAAAAAAAATGGCTTCTAGAGCCAATCCTGTGTTTACATTTCTTTCATGTTAGGAGAAGAATGGGCACTTATAGTCACAGCCTATGGCCAGCGTGTGCAAATATGACCCTCTCCATGCCCTCTTCACGATGATTGTGGCCATTAATAAGCAGAGTTTCTTCAGTAACGTAAAGCCAATCCTTTAGGCGAATTCAGCTTTCAGGAATCAGGCGGGTTGCTTTTCTTTATTTCCTCTTTTCTTTATTTTCTTTATTTTTTTTCCAGGAGCAGCAGATGTAAATATGCTGGGCTCTCCTCTCCGTGGAGCCAAAGGAGAGAAGGCAGGCAAGTCAACAGAAACCTCTGACTGTCCAAGTCCGGGAGGTTATGGACAGAAGAAGCAATGGCTGAGATGTGTCGAAATAGCCAGGAAGTTTCCATTAGTATGATTGTCGTCTATTTCCCAATAGCATGCCACCAGCATTGAGCAAAGCACGAGAGTGGGGGGTCTGATGCTCAAAGGAGAGAAGAGTTAGAGTGGGCTTCACCGTTAAACAATAGGGCCTTATTAGAGCCCAACGCAAGATCGTTTTTATGTGATTTGTGCGCAGTTAGAGGAAGAAGAACCCATTAACCATCTGCAGATAAATAAAACCATTCACGATTGGCATACTTAATATAGGTATAATTTATTTGGTTGGTGAATTCCAATTTTTTTTCCCTGCATGAAAACTACAGAAACAGCTGTGTAATGCTGCAAAGGCAGAACCTTGTCTCTCAACTGTCCCAAATATTTCCTCCATCACTCTTCTGGCCCCGCCATCAAAACCGAAGATTGGAGAAGCAGACCTTCGCTTCAGACTTGAATGCTGACAGATTTGTACTCATTCATCTTTAGTCAAAGTCACTTACAGAACAAGAAAGAGAGAGGCACGGAAAAGCAGAGACATTTTGCCAGCGAGGGGTCAGGTTGAGTTAAGAGGTACTGTCACATAAATAAAAATATAGCTGCTCTTTTTGTGGAAAGAGACAAAAACTGGAAGCAAAGCGGGGGCTTGGAGATCAGCTAGACAAATGAGAGGATGTGAATGTAATAGAATATAATTATACCATTAAAAATGAACTATGGGGAGTGGATGAAGTGGCAGGCCTGGAGTCAAGAGGACCTGGGTTCAAATCTGACCTCAGATACTTCCTAAATGTGTGACCCCAGGCAAGTCACTTAATCCCAGTTGTCTAGCCCTTACCTCTCTTCTGCCTTGGAACCAATACTAAAACAGAAAGCAAAGGTTAAAAAAAAAATAAACTATGAATAGGAAGAATTCAGGGAAATTTGAAGACTTGTATGAATGGGTACAGAATCAAGTTAAATAGAGCCAAGAAAACAATTTATGCAATTACTACAATAACGTAAAGGAAAAGACCAGGAAAGGATATCAGACATCTAAGGCAGCTCAACAAGGCCCTGGATCCAAGTACCACCTGTGCAGCCTATAGCATGCCATTTATTCTTCCTGGGTCTCAGTTCACTCACCGGTGTAAGGGTGGCTTGAACTAGATGTTCTCTAAGGTTGATTTCCTTTCCTCAATCTATGATCCTGTGATCCCAAGCCTTTCGAGCCAACCCTCTTTCCTAATGGCCTTGCTACTGGGCACCATGTTGATTTTCATAGTTCATTCTCTAAAATTAATCCTAGCCCTCTGTGAAATGAGATGGCCTTTAGGGCCCTTCTGACTGAATTTTACAAAGGGCTCCATGGTTTGTGAAACATCTTTATATATATATATAATTTCATTTGAGCTAAGACAAATCTTGGGGCAGCTAGGGGTGTCAGGACTGGGGTCAGGAAGACTCCTCTTCCTGGATTCAATTCTGGCCTCAGATACCAGCGCTGTGACCATAGGCAAGTCACTTAACCCTGTTGCCTTGCTTTCCTCCTCTGTAAAATAGCCTGGAAAAGGAAATGGCAAACCACCAAGAAAACCCAAACTGGGGGGTCATGAAGAGTCAGACACGACTGAACAAAAAAAAAAACAAAAAATAAAGATAAATCTTACTTAGAAAACTTGAGTTTGATTCCTGCCAGGAACATTTACTAGCTGAAAAACTACCTCTCTAAGCCTCAATTTCCTCATCTGTAAAATGGGGCCATAATGGCACCTATCTTAGACCGTGGTGAGGATCAAATGAGATCATATTCTGTATGAAAGGTACTGAGCAAGTCTTAAAAATACTGCTCCAATCTTATCTCTGATGAATATTCTTATTGCCGAAAAATACAGAATACACATGTAAGCCGAGTCCTTTGAGTTTGTCATTTTCTGGCCCTCGTTTGGTTTATCTGTTATGGCTAGAGTGGAAAGTCCCTCAATCTTTTGAGGAGCCCATGGAAGAGACACCTCCTGTCTGGAAAGCGACTGACCCCCGGCCTCTGTCAGGGTTTCTCGCTAGGTTTCTCAGTCTGTACAGAGGAACAACAAAGCCTTGTAAGAAGGATGAAACGTTTGGGCTAGAGGGTTGCCAGGTGGCAAAGGAAAGAGGGAAGCAGAGGAGGGAGGAGAGTGGAGGAAGAGGCCCTGGAGGCCCAGGAGCTCCTTAGTTAGACTCTTGCTCTCCTAGTCTCTGGGGTCTCCCCTGTCTCCCACACCAGCTTCCCCAACAGCGACTCCTCCAGCTTTGGAGTCCACAGTGAGGTAGCCGGCCCACACCATAACATCTGGAGGGAAGCCTGAAACTCACGCAAACCCTATCCAAATGTTTGTCCTACAGGTCACCCAATCCTCAGCTATTTAGAAGTCGAGGGACTGAGCTCCCCCACTTTGGGTCTTTGACCCAGAGCCTGGAAGTAGGGTGCCCCCGTGCCCCTCCTGATCGAGTCCCCCGAGCCCCCCAAGCCCCCCGAACCCCCGAGCCCTGGTCTGCTCTGCACTCTGTTTTTAATAGATGAAAAACCCTGGCTTCCTCCTACATAAGCAACACCTCAAGAGTAAATTAAGCACCTTGGGAAACTCCATGAATGCTTCCAGACCATGAAGTCCATTTAGGCCAAGGAGACAGTGATTTATTACAGTTATTGCTAGTCATCCCTTGCAGCTATAGGGCAATTTTATCTTTAGGTTGATTTCTCATCCATTATGGGGGGGGGGTGAGGCAGGGCAGGGATTAATTTCCTGTTTTATAGGTGAGGAAATAATAGGGGTTGGGGGAAGAGAATAAATGACTTACCTAAGGTAATTCGAGGAATTGGGGAAAGGTAATCCATCAATCCTTCCATGATTATTTAAGTACTTCTATGTGCTAGGTAGGATGCTAAACACTGGGGAGAGAAAGAAAAAACAAAAGCTATCCTTGTCCTGGGCAAGTAATTTTTCCTCTATTTGTCTCAGTTTCCTCACCTAAAAAAAGTGAAATAAAACATAATATGAGTAAATATGGAAAATGTAAGATATCAAAAATAAAATAAAAACTGTAAAATAATATTGCCTAGGGGTAAGCTAGGTGACTCAGTGGATTGAGAGTCATGCCCAGAAACAGGAAGTCCTGGGTTCTAATATGGTCTCTGACACTTCCTAGCTGTGTGACCCTGGGCAAGTCACCAGACCCCCATTGCCTAGCCCTTACCCACTCTTCTGTGTTGGAAGCAATGCATTGTATTGATTCTAAGATGAAAAGTAAGGGTTAAAAAAAAAAAAGAAATTTAGCCTAGTTTCTGTAAAATGAGACTGCTAGAGGAGATTTCAGTTCTCTTCCAACTTTAAAGCTAGAATGCTAGGAACCAAAGAATATTTGAATAGCCATCCCTGTGCAGATCCCTATTGGTTCTAGGTGGTGATGGAAGTATTGGGGAGAGGGTAGTACAGAGAACCATAAGAGAGAACCATTTCCCTTGGTTGTTGTTGGTTTGTGTCCTACTTTTTGTGACCCCAGTTGGGGTTTTCTTGGCAGAGATACTGGAGTGGTTGGCCATTTCCTTCTCCAGTTCATTTTATAAATGAGGAAACAGAGGCAAACAGGGTCAAGTAGCAAGTAAGTGCCCAAGGTCAGTTTTGATCTCATGAAGAGGAGTCATCCAGATTCCATCCCACTGTGCTACCTAGTTGTCCATTATCCTTGCCTCTTCATTATCTTATTCCTACTCACAGATATGAAAACAGACGGAACAAGGCAAGTAGTATGAAGGCACACTATTAATTCTAAGATGGAAGATAAAAGTTTAAAAAAAAAAAAGAATTTTGGTGACCTCCTAACTGGCTTCAGATAGTTCCTAGCTATGTGATCTTGGGCAAGTCACTTGACCCCCTTTGCTTAACCCTTACTGTTCTTCTGCCTTGGAACCAATATATAAGATTGATTCTAAGATGAAAGGTTAAGAGTTTAAAAGAAAAAAAAAAGGACTCTGGTAACCTCTTATCTGACTTTAGATACTTCCTAGCTGTGTGACCCTGGGCAAGTCACTTAACCCCCTTGCTTTGCCATTACTGCTTTTCTGCCGTGGAACCAATACACAATATTGATTCTAAGATGAAAGGTTAAAAGTTTAAAAGAAATAAAAGGACTCTGGTGACCTCCTATCTGGCTTTAGATACTTCCTAGCTGTGTGACCCTGGGCAAGTCACTTAACCCCCTTGCTTTGCCCTTTCTGCTCTTTTGCCTTGGAACCAATACACAGCATTAATTCCAAGATGAAAGATAAGGGTTTAAAAGATTAAAAAAAGGACTCTGGTGATCTCCTATCTGGCTTCAGATACTTCCTAGCTGTGTGACCCTAGGCAAGTCACTTCACTCCCACTGCCCAAGTCTTACTGTTCTTCTGTCTTAGAATTGATGCTAAGGCTGGTACTAAGTAGGTATGGGTTAAAAAAGAAAAAGAACTCTGGCAAGCCACGGGGTAGAAGAGGTCAGGTGGCCAGGTGAAGGGCTTCAAGAATTGAGGAAGCTTTATTCGGATCTCTCTCTCAACTCTTAAGAACTTTAAATATCTGCACAGGAAGCTAAGTCCTCGTCCTTGCCTTCCAAGTCTACTCTATTGATTGCTGGGCCTAATTGAATATCTGAGAGAGTGCGAGATGGGTCCTCAGAGAGATGCTCATAATGTAGGAAGCCAGTTTGATTAATGACTGTGGCCTGAATTGCACTGAACGTGTCACAGAAATATAAACTTGCCCCAAAAAGAGTTCTTGACACGCTCAGCACACTCTTGAGCAACAGCCGTCGCCCCGACCACTACCACCTCCCAGTTGCCACATGGAAAAGAAACAGACCATCTCTACTGCCTGCCTGGTTCTGCATTTGAGTGAGCAGCAAAGAACCCAAGGCCTTGGCTAGGGCTTGAGGGGTTGGTGGTGGAGGCGTGTTGAGATAGGATTTCACTATCTTCCCTTTTCTCCTTCTCCCTCCAAACCAGGAGATCTCCAAGTGTGGTCTGGGGGCTGCTGAGGAACCATGAGGGTCCCCCAGATGGCCCATAGACCGATGTCTTGCAGCATGAGTGTTTTTAATGTGACACTGTCTAAAGTGTTCTTTCTGGTGAGAATTAATACTTTACTGATGATATTTAATAAAAACCAGACAGTACCTCACTGGAGTCTCATCCGGAGTGGCGCCTGCATTCCCATTAATTCCAGGGAGGGTTTTTTGAGGTGGTAAGCAGGAATAGTGGGCTAGGTGGTCCTTGGGATCTGCCCACCCACGTGGTGCAATGAACTGAACCCTGATCTAGACTAGGTCTTACCTAAACTTTGCATCTCCGTGCACATAGTAGGTACTTCATGAATGTTTGCTAAATTGAAGTTTCCGAACTCAAATGTGGTCTTAAGCAAGAGAAGACGCCATGGTATAGTAGAAAGAGAACCGTCCCTAGATCCAGGAAGACCTCTAACATGTACTGATTGGGGGACCCTGGACACGTTCCCATTCTCTGTAAGACTCTTAAGTTGTAGCACAATTGCTGATCTGCAGCAGTGGAAGGACTTTCCCCACCCGGGAGTTCCCTACATGAGGGATCCTCTTTTGTATTTCACCCCTCATGCATTTGGAATGAGCCCTGCCTTTGCAGTCTCTGGTCTTGTTCCCGTCTAGGCACAGGGATGGCATAATGTATGGCATAGTGGGTAGAGTACTGGACCTGGACGGGCTCCAATCTTGCCTCAGATGCTTGCCACAATTTTGTGAGCTTGGGGGAAGACATTCAATCTTTCTAAGTCTATTTCTTCAGCTCTAAAATGTGGATAATAATGACCCCACAGAATTATTGTGAGGCTCAAATTTGTAGATGTTGAAGTGTAGTATCAATGGGGATCGCTATGATCATAATAATAGTTGTTATTATTACTATTACTATTATCCCCATATGAGCCCGGTCTCCATAACCAAAGTGGAGTTGGTATCTCTTGTTCCCTGCTCTGCTTCTATTCCCCTCCAGGAGGAATTCTTTACCTTTGCCTTTAACATCAAATTTGAGGGTCATATTCCTTGCCACACTTTTCAAAAACCCTCTCTGGAAGTCTCTACTTTGATATCTTCCTGAAACTCTTTGTGGAATTTTGCTCGCTCTCGCTCTCTCTCTCTCTCTCTCTCTCTCTCTCTCTCTCTCTCTCTCTCTCTCCCTCTCTCTCTCTCCCTCTCTCTCTCTCTCTTGCTCCTCTGATCCCTATGGTTCTTTGTGCTTCACCATTTATACTTCCCAAATTCTATATGCCATGATCTGGGGCAAGCCATCTAGCCTCTTTGGGGCTCAGTTTCCTCATATGTAAAATTCATAGAGAAAGGATTGGATAATCTCTAAATTTCCCTCTTCCTCCACTCTGATGACGTTGACCTCTGGGTTCCTTATAATCCCATAGTTAAGGGGCAGCTGGGTGGCTCAAGGGATTCAGAGCCAGACCTTGAGATGGGAGGCGTCTGGGTTCATATCTGGCCTCAGTCATTTCCTAGCTGTGTGACCCTGGGCAAGTCACTTAACCCCCATTGCCTAGGTCTTATTGTTCTTCTGCCTTGGAACCAGTACACAGAATTGTTTCTAAGACAGAAGGTAAAGTTTAACAAAAAGCATCCTCCCAAATAATCCCATAGTTTGATGTCAGCCCTTTGGAGAGTAGACATCATGCACCCTTCATTTTACCTTAAATTTTTAATTATTTTAAATTATTTAATTTACAGAATAACCACTTAACAAATATTTGTTAAACTGTTGCCTTCTCACCTCTACAGGCGCCCTAGAACAGAGCTTTCTGTGCCTAGGATTGAGGGAGAGTTGCTCAGTCCATGGTCCCGGTTGGGTGATCCATGTTCATTTCCCAGCTTTGGACCTCAACAGTGCCAATGGACCCAGAGAGACAGAACAAAGCCCTGGGCATACCTGCCTTTTCAGTAGAGGCAGGAAACTCAGGCCAGTGCACAGGAAGGGCGAATGACGGAGCCGGGCTGTCTCAGGAGGTTTCACTCAGGAAATGTACATTATTTGGAGGATGCATCCCCTCGGCCCGCTCATCGTCCTTTCTGGTATGGTAAGGTACGTGCGAGAGAAAAAGAGACAGAGACGAAATCAGAGACAGAGACAGAGACAGCAATTCTTTTTTTTTTTTAATGGGGTAACCAAAGCGTTTGTTTCTGGATTGGCTTTCAATCAGATAATGGCTTCATAGCCAGTCTCCTTTCTGGAAGACGGAAGAGAAGATGATAAGATCTGACCTGCTGAAAGCTACCTGGTCCAGCCAAGTCTTCCCCAGGAGTTCTAGCAGAAGCCAGTCAGAGAAGGCCGGGAAGAGAAAGAACAAGGTCACTGATTGTTCTCTATTGCCCAATTTCATATCTATTTTTTCCCTTAATCAGAATACTTGCCTATGAAATTCTTCTGGCAACAGTTTTATATTAGCTGCTTTGGTTGACTGCCTTCTTTTATATGGTTGGACCAGCAAAGAGCACACAAAATGTGGCTTCTATTAAGCAGTATTAAAGGAATTCCTCTCCCCTCAAAGCCAGGAGCTTAAACTGAAGCAGGAGCAGGCACTTTGGTTCCTTGTTTCATGTTTCTTGGACGCTCTGCCTTCCCTGTTGTTATTTATCTCATTAGAGGGGCCATCATTTCTCCAAAGCCACATGGGCTGCTGGGTCTGGGTGGGGCCACCTCCTGGGGAGGCTGAGCTCCACCCTGCTCTGCCCTTTCCCCTGGCCAGCCTCTGTTCTCTGCAATAGAAGATGACATCGCTGATAGCAGCATTTCCTGTGCCAGACTGCCCATTTGGAGCTCCGGGCAGCACCTGGGCCTGAAATGATGAAAGTTAGAGAGTTGGGCCTCCCATCCACCGTCTCCCAGCCCTGAAGTATCTGGTCTCCTCCTCTCCTCCACCCCGCTGCAAGATGATGTGGCTGGAAGAGATTAGAGACATCTCTGCAGATGCTATAGGAGAAAGCCTGGGAGGGGGGTGCTGGGAGGGGGATGGGGAGAATGGGAAAACCATAGCCAAGAAAAGAAAGAGATGGCCAGCTTTAAATCCTATGACACTAACCCTTTGGGGATTTGAAGGAAGATCCATCCTAAGTTTTCTCTTCTCCAAGTTAAACCTTCTCACTTCTTTAGAAAAAAAAATATCCCTTACCCTCTGTCTAAGTATCCCTTTTATGGCAGAAGAGAGGCAAGGGCTAGGCAACTGAGGTTAAGTGACTTGCCCAGGGTCACACAACTCGGACGTGTCTGAGGCCCCATTTAATCCAGGTGCTCCCAACTCTAGCCCTGGCTCTCCATCCATCCACTGTGCCACCTCTATGCTCCCTCCTCACTCCCTTTAAATGATCACCATAGGGCATGGTTTTAAGTCCCCCCACCATCTTGATTAAACCCCCTCTGAACAGGCTTTTGGCCTGTCAAAGTCCTTGAAATGTGGGGCCAAGAATAGAGTGTGGCATTCTAGACTCTGCCAGGTGGACTGATGATCACTTAGGCCACATTATAGGCCATCACCGTAGCCACTTATTATGTGCCAGGCCTTGTGCTGAATTGGGGGATTCAAAGAAAGGGAAAAGATAGTCCCTTCTGTCCAGGAGTTCATGGTCTAATGGACAAACAAGCTATAGGTAAAATAAATAGGAAATGATCATTGAAGGGAAGGCTCTAGAATTAAAAAGGATCATGAAAGGCCTCTTGTAGAAGGCAGAATTTTACCTAAGACTTGAAGGAAGTCAGGGAAGCTGGAAATGGAGTAAAGAGGGAGAGCATTCCAGGCAAAGAGAAGAGCAGGCAAAGATGGCCAAAGGCCAGAGAGGGAGTTTCTTGCATGAGGAATTGCAAGGAGGCCAGATGGAAAGATGCTTGGGGTAAAAGGACTAGAAAGGTTTCAGGGTGGCCAGGTTATGAAGAGCTTTGAGCACCAGAGATCTCATATTTGATCCTGGAGGTGACAGAGTCACTGGAGTTTATTGAATAGGGAAGTGACATGTTCAGGAACCTGATGTTCAGAAAAATTATTTTGATGGTTGAGTAGAGGATGAACCAGAGTGAGAAGAGACTTGTTCCAAGAAGATCAAGCATCTGGCTATTGTAATAGTCATGGGAAGAAGAGGAGAAGCAAAAGGAAGAGGAGGGCAAGAAGGAGAAGAAGGGGAAGGAGGAGAAGGAGGAGAAGGAAGAGGAGAAAGAAGAGAAGGAGAAGGAAGAGGAGGAGGAGAAGGGGAAGGAAGAGGAGGAGGAAGAGGAGGAGGAGAAGGAGGAAGAGGAGGAAGAGGAGGAGAGGGGAAGGAAGAGGAGGAGAAGGAGGAGGAGGAGGAGGAGAAGGAGGATGAGGAGGGGAAGGAAGAGAAGGAAGAGGAGGAGGAGGAGGGGAAGGAAGACAAGGAAGAGGAGGAGGAGGAGGAGGGGAAGGAAGACAAGGAAGAGGAGGAGGAGGAGGAGAAGGAGGAGGAGGGGAAGGAAGAGGAGAAGGAGGAGGAGGGGAAGGAGAAAGAGGAGGAGGAGGGGAAGGAGGATGAGGAGGAGGAGAAGGAAGAGAAGGAGGAGGAGGGGAAGGAAGAGAAGGAGAAGGAGGAGAAGGAGGGGAAGGAAGAGATGGTGTGGGTAAGAGAGTGTAAATGGAAGATGACACCTAGGTTGCAAGTCTAGGGGGCTAGGAGGCTGGTGATGCCATTAACCCTAATAGGGAAATTAGGAAGAAGAGAAGTTTTTTTAGGGAAAGAGAATCAATTCAGTTTTGGACATGTTGAGTTTAAGATGTAGGCACTTATATATGCCTACTCCTTTTTCTTCCTTTTTTTTTAAACCTTTACCTTCTATCTTAGAATTGATACTTGATATTGGTTCCAAGGCAGAAGAGTGGTAAGGGCTAGGCAATGGGGGTTAAGTGACTTGCCCCATTGTCACACAGCTGGGAAGTGTCTGAGGTTGGATTTGAATCCAGGACCTCCTGTTTCCCAGCCTGCCTCTCTATTCACTGAGTCATCTAGCTGCCCCTATCCACTGCTTCTTACCCAACACTTCATAAGATGGACTAAATTCCTCCCTGTTCACCTTTCTGTCATTGACCCAGATTATCTATAGGGACAATGTCTATGACTAGAGCTTTCCATTTGTGAGTCCTGAGTCTGATTGGAGGTGTACTTTGGGAGATTCATTTAGAGAGCCATAGGTAACAAGAATAATGTCTGCTAACCAATAGTAAGGATCAGGATTCCAGGGTCAGATCAGCCCATCCCCAGAAAGATGATGGCATCCAGGGTCTAGGTCAGAGCTATTCCCTTCTGCTCCAGAAAAGAACAGAGGGCTGACCCACTGACCAGTTTTTATCTATTCCACTTCTTCTAAGGAATTCCAGTTTAAATCTCCTTCACTCACCAGCGTGCTTCCTTAATCAAGTGATCAGGTCTGCTCCATCCACACAAGAATGTTCAGGAATTAAAGAGTTAATATCTGGAGTGTACTCGGAAACCCCTGGAGGCCAGTGCCACATACTGTATGTATCCGAAAGAATAAGACAAATTCCCAGGGTGTGCAAACAAATCGACCTGTAAGTTAAATCTCTAATTATTTCTCCCTTGTTCAGAGCCCCAAATATTGAGTAAAGCATAGCAATCATGTTTATGTTAAAGAATTCAACAATTATTATTGGGGATTGTAATCAGTTCAGTCCTGCCTGGTTTCTCCTTTGGAAGGGGCTCTCCTGCCAGTTCTTCAAGGAAGACTTTTGAGGGTAGAAATTGCTGGAAAGCAGGGACAGATGGGTAGCTCAGTGGACTGAGAGCCAGGCCTAGAGATGGGGGTGATGGTCCTAGGTTCAAATCTGACCTCAGACACTTCCTAGCTATGTGGCCTTGGGCAAGTCATTTAACCTCTCTTTTGCCTCAGAACCAATACACAGTATTGATTCAAAGATGGAAGGTAAGGGTTTAAAAAATTAAATTAATTTTTAAAAAGAAATTACTGGGAAGCCTTTCAAGGGTTACAATTATTCATTTAGTTGTTTGACCCCAAGGCTGGTTGCATTCTCACTTCTGGACCCAGCACATGGGGACAAGATCCAAGGTTCCAAACCCAATGACTCTGACCAAGAGTAAGAGACCCTAGAGGTGATGCCAGAGTAAGAAGAATTTCAGAATCTCAGAGTTGGAAGCGGCCTTTAACCCAAGTCACAAGAATCTCTCCTGCAACATTCTGTCAACATGGAAATCTAGAGATCCCAAACTGGCCATCAAGCTTCTGTCTGAACATCTCCAGGGATGTGACGTTCACTACCTGCTGTCATTCTGGTTTGGGATAGCCCTGGTCATCAGGAATTTTTTCTTTACATCCAGACTCTTAAGATTAACATTCTCAAGAGACTGTATCTTAATTTATCATTATTTATGAAATAATAAAAAATGGAACAGAAAAAGAAAAGGCCTCCGAGAGTCCAGGAGCAAGACAGACAGACAGACAGACAGACAGACAGACAGATAGATACACACACACACACACACACACACCCCCCTCAGATTTATGATCTTAGTGACATCCCTTTCCAAAGCTCCCTCCGATTGGAGGGCTCTGACCTCCCTCCGGGCAAAAGGCAGGCCTTCTGGACACCAGGGAGTCCTGAGGGGCAAGAGACAAGGGTCTCCCAAATGCTGGGTGTCACAAACTCTTTAGTGTGCCTCTGGAATCCACATGTCCACTCCTCTCTTCCCCCACTATCTTTCCTCTATCCACCACCTTGATTCAATCACAGAGCAGGGTATTTCAAACTTGCAATCAAAACTCTCCTTTTTTAAAACCCTAAATTAATCTTTTGGTATCAAAGAAAAGGGTACAGGCTAGTGTTCATTTACACAAGTCTAAATCTTCCTGCATTCCCTCCTCAGCTGCTCCTGATTCTGCCCTTTGGGGCCTAACAGAACAAGTCTTTTCCTCCTTCTACATGACAATCCAACAACAGCTAACATGTCCTTCCTAAGTTTTCTCTTCTCCCAATTAAACATTCAGCCAAACTCAAACTTAGGATGTCCTCATCTAGGTAGAGCAGTGGAAAGAATGTTGGGAGATTCATCTTCCTAAGTTCAAATCTGGCCTTAGATGCTTCCTAGCTGTGTGACTCTGGACAAGTCACTTCAACCTGTTTGCCTCAGTTTCCTCATCTGTAAAATGAGCAGGAGAAGGAAATGACAAATTAGTCTAATATCTTTGCCAAGAAAGTCCCAAATGGAGTCACAAAGAGTCAGACACAACTGAAAGAACTCACCAACAGCAGCAACAATTTCCTGACCCCTTTGTGCTACCTAGTGACCAACTATGGTGTCTTTGAGGCTCAAAACTGTAGGATGAGACGAGGGTCCTATTAAAGAAAACCAGATTTGGCTTGGAGATGTCCCCTTCTTTGTGGGGAGGCATGGCACTCAAGCAGCTCCCACTCCATGCATTTCCTTGAGGGCAGAGTTAGCAAGAATGACTCTCTCTGCCAACCCAGACCCTTCCCAGTCATATAGTGACAACTTTTCAAGCTAAGATCTATCTACAAAATGAGACAAGGGCAGTGAGGATAGCAAGGTAGGCCTTTTTGCCTCTCCTCTTATTCATAATACTGGTGGTAGTAGTAGTAGTAGCAATAACAGCAGAAACACATTTCTATGGTGCATAAAGGTTTGGGAAGCATCTTATATACATTATTCATTTGCTAGAACAATAGATCTCACACTCTTTCAAAAAGGTGCTGAATATTTTGCCCTGGAAATCCTGAGCTTTTTCCATATAACTCCCTATCCCTTTGATAGGGAGGGTCTCCTCCATGTGGATTCTAAGGCAAAGTCCAATAGAATCATCTAGAATCAATTAACTAATGATTTATTAGTTTATTTATTAAACACCTATTGCATGAAAGGCACTGGTCAAAAGCACCCTATAATCATGGTACTAGATGGAGTAGAGGATTTCTTTCTTTCTTTGTTTATTGAAGATTGAAGCATATTATTCACTTTATTTCTGACATTAGTTTTTCTCTAGTGTTAGCAGAATGCATCTTCTTTCACAATATGACTAACATGGAAATATATATTATATGATAACACACATACAACCTACATATCACTAGCCATCTTCCTTCCTTCCTTTCTTTCTTTCATCCTCCTTCCTTTCTTTCTTTATCCTTCCTTCCTCCCTCCCTCTCTCCCTTCCTTCCTTCCTTCCTTCCTTCCTTCCTTCCTTCCTTCCTTCCTTCCTTCCTTCCTTCCTTCCTTCCTTCCTTCCTCCCTCCCTCCCTCCCTCTCTCCCTTCCTTCCTTCCTTCCTTCCTTCCTTCCTTCCTTCCTTCCTTCCTTCCTTCCTTCCTTCCTTCCTTCCTTCCTTCCTTCCTTCCTTCCTTCCTTCCTTCCTTCCTCTTTCTCTTTCTTTCTTCTTTTTCAAGGTTACATGAGTCATGTTCTCTCTCTGCCCTCTCCCCTCCCCCCCCCACCTGGAGCTGACAAGTAATTCCACTGGGTTGTACATGTATTATCTCCAGTAGAGGGTTTAGAGACAGGGGACCAGGGTTCTGGTCCTGGCTCTGCCACTTACAACTTGTGAGCAAATTACTCCAATTGTCTCTGGGCCCTAGTTTCCTCAGTTGTAAAATGAAAGGGTTGGACAAGAATCCTAAAATCCCTTCAGCTCAAATTCTCTGATCTTATTTATGATCACTGAGATTTCTCGGAGCTTGCTCGAAAGTAGGGTTCTTAACCTTTTTTGTGCCTTAGATCCCTTTGGCTGCCTGGTGAAGCCCAGAACCCTTTCTTAAGAATGTTTTTTTAAAATTCCTATTTGAAAGAAAAGCTAAATTTCAGCTAGAAATGAGTAGAATAAAATAAAATCCTATTACAATATAGATATTATATAAATATAATAAATAAATACATGAGTAATATAAGTATAAAAAATAAAAACATTTTCACAATCTCCTGAAGTCTGCCCACTCTCCTTGGATCCACAGTTAAGAACCCTTGCTGTAAAGTCTGTTATCTGACCACAGGGTTGTTTGCTAAATGGACTAATCACCCAGGTGCCTGGCTGGGCTGCATTTCATATCGAGCCCATGGCCTCCCTCACAGAGCATTACGTTGAATCGTGGGTGGCAGCTGGCCCAGGGGATCAGGCATGATCCAGAAAGCCTGCCACACACAAAAGGCAAGAGTCTGGGGAGAATGAGTCAGAGGCCAGGTAAGCCAGCAAAATCAAGAGGACAGAAATATCCTAGGGCAGAGCCAGATGGCACAGCTACATCTGGGCAAACATTAAATGAGCATGATGATATTCATGGGAGGCAGCTGGTCAGCAACTAAGATGTCCTAGGAAATGAGAGCCAGGGCTGGCAAAGAAAACCCATTTGCAAAAAGTAGGATCTTAACACTGAGGCAGCTTTCTGACTCAGCCAGAGCTGCCTTTATACCTCTCCTAGCTACTTCGAGTCTATGTAGAGTGAACTTGGCCTACAACAAGGTTCTTAACTTTCTTTCTTTTTTTCTTTCTTTCTTTCTTTCTTTCTTTCTTTCTTTCTTTCTTTCTTTCTTTCTTTCTTTCTTTCTTTCTTTCTTTCTTTCTTTCTTTCTTTCTTTTCTTTCTTTCTTTCTTTCTTTCTTTCTTTCTTTCTTTCTTTCTTTCTTTCTTTCTTTCTTTCTTTCCATAACATTTTAAAAACATACTTTTCCATAGTTACACAATTCACGTTCTCTCCCTTCCCTCTTAAGGGTTCTTAACTTTAAAAAAGTTATTACTATATTTCAATAGAATTTCTTTCCTTGGTAATTCTATGTATCTTATATTATGCATTTAAGGGCATTATTCTGAGAAAGGGTCCACAGACGCCACTAGACTCTCAAAGGGGTCTGAGACAAACACCAAAAAGGCTGACATCTCCTGGCCTCTAGGCTCACAAACCTTTAGGTGAGGATAGCACCTTGGGTGGGTGCTGAGCTGGAGTTTTGGAGCAGACACACATATTTTGGTGAGAGGGATCGTTTCTTGACCTATGGATGAGAGACCTACAGAACAGGAGTCGGTGGCCAAGCCTCTCCAATCTGGAAGTAGTAGGGGCCAAGATCTTCCCCTGACCCTCCTTTGGGGGTAGCCTCTGCACCCTTGCTCATGTTCTAGGGGGAGAGTATCTCACATTCTGCCAGCAGCCAACTGCTCAAATAAATCTGTGCACCAGCCGGTGACCTCAGGGAACAAACCCCCGGGACTAAATGTGTGCAGCTCTCAGAGCCACAGAAAGGAAGGGCCAGAGGCTTTCTGCAGTCATGGGAAAGGAGGAGGGAGGTATTTGAGGCCCAACTTTTTAATGGTGAAACCTGAATCTGGGCCAGTATTCCGGGGCTCTCTCAGACTTTACAACCCATCCCCATGCAGAGGGTTAGGGTTGCCATGTAATCTGTTCCAAAATCAGGGATGAGGCTGATCTGTCCGTGCTCTCTAATGAGCCTCTGGTCCTTGGATATGGGAACCACCTAGTTCTTAGTAATGGTGGTACCTTAGACTATCAATCTCTCATTGGGAACTCTCGGGGCTGATGAGAAGGTGCTTGTTCTCTGGCTACCCAAGGAGCGATGTGGTATAGTGGGAGAAGTACTAACCTTGACTCAGGAGACTTAAGTTCAAGTCCCAGTCCTGATGGGCAGCAGGTTTACAAGGTGAAATAACCCCATCTAAGCCTCAGTTTCCTCAGCTGTACAATGGGGCTAAAAATTCTTGCCCTGCCTACCTCACAGGATTGGAGTGTTGAGAGGAGGAAGTGCTTTGTCAATGGCAGTGGACTAGGGAAATGCTTGGCAGGTCTCCATAATTGATTATGGGCGCTTCAGACATCTCCTCCCCCCCCCCCCCCCCCCCCCCCCCCCCCCCCCCCACCTCAAGAGCCAAAGCAGATCCTGAGAGCCTGAAGGAAAGGGAGCACATTTTAGAAATGCTTGAGTTTATGAGCAAACTTTTTCAGCCAAGCCTGGAACCCGGCCATGATTCTTCTCTTTGCCTTCATTCATGGGACCTTTCCTGCGCTCCTTTCTCCATCCTCTGTATAACATTACAAGAGGACACTCTCACTCTGGTCTTTATTTGGAATGGGAGAAGATAAAAGGGTGGGATGGCAGTGGGCTGGGGAGGTGGGGGAGCCAGGAGCCAACCATATCATTGGAGCTGACAGACTGGGGTGTTTCCCGCTGGGAGGGCTGTTTGTGGGGCTGGTGGGCCCTCTCTGGGCCCCATGCAGACGGAGGAGTCAGGCCGTCATTGGCTGTGCCCGCCGTGCCAGCCCTTTGATCAGGGAAACCATTTCGAAAGAGCACATTTCATGTCTGAAAACAAGCTTCTCCAACTTGGGAATTTCCTCTTTGCAAGAGGGGCTGCAGGCTCTCTGGTATAGGGTAGGAATCTTGCGTTGGGGGAAATGGATTAAAAACTAGGGTTTTCTTCCACAAATGGGAGCCATAGGAATAAAACTCTTTAGGCAATTTCTAGACAGAAATCCAAGCTAGGAAATGAATCTCTTGCCTTAAAAAAACTCACACAAACATTTCCTGAGCTGCGGTAGCTTCTGAAAACTCCCATCCTGCTATGGATTCGCCCAATAAAAAGACGGCCAGGTACCCTGGGCAGAGGCCAAGGTGGAGAGGCCACGGGGGGGGGGGGGGGGGGGGGGGGGGGAGGGGGAGGGGGGGGGGGGCTGAGGAAAGGCTCAGAGTTCTCTGGCCGAGGAAACACAGCCCCTGCTTCTTAGAACATCAGGGCCCTGACATTTGGCACTCCACCTTTTAGTGTTTCTCTTCTCAGTCCAGAATCCCCAATGGCTCCTCACTGTCCCAGAATTCAACGGCAAAACTCCTTAGCCTGGTATTGAAGGCCCTCTACAATCTGGTTCCAACTTAAATCTCCCAATGGTCCCTTGCACAGAGCCGGTCTCCTCCGGTGCCTAGGACATTCCCACATCCATGTTATTGGTCATACTGTTCCCTTCCCCCTTCCACTTCCCCATCCCCCTCTTTCGCTCTCTTCAAACCCTACCCATCTTTGAAGGCTCAGTTGTAAAAATGGAGACTTGAATCCAGGACTTCAATCCCCAGAAGTCCTTGCTCCACTTACCCAGAATGCCTTGTAACCTCACCTGGGCCAAGAGTGAGATGGGGTATTTAACCTGGTTGTAAAAAGGCTCTGCCCTTTATCCTACTTCCACTTGGGAGCAGACACGGCTCTCCACCTAGCAGGCAAGATGTGAGTGGTCGTGAATAGGCTCTTTGGGCCTAGACACGTACCTCTCTTACTTGTATTTTCTTTATATTTTAATCTTCAATAAACCTCTAAAAATATAATACACCTTGCAGAGAGAAACTAATTTCTACCTCTATTGATTTCACCCCTAAATTTTAATCTTTACACAGTACAAGTCCCACCTCTGCAGGAAGGCTTTCCATAATGCTCCATCCATCTGTCATCTCTTCTTTCAAATCCCAGACACACTGATTGTACCCATAGAATTTCTCTTCCCTATGAAAATCATGAACTAGAAGGCAAAAGACCCAGTGTCTTCCCCCAGGCCAGTGTTCCCACCAGAGTAAATAATAGATGTGAGTGAATGGTTGGATGAATGAATAAATGAATGAATGGATGGATGAATAAATAACTTTGTCATTTAAAGGTCCTACTAGGAGTACTGGACCCTGTGATCTTCCAAAGCTCTTTTCATCAGCATAATAGAAGGCAGAGCAAGCTACTAGGAATTCAGGAAACCTGGACCTGGGTCTTGGCTCCGCCATTTAGGAATGGCTAGAGGTGGCTCTCTACAGCTGACCCTGGCCTTAATCTGGACCTCAGCTCTCTGTGGCCCTGCGACAACTGAAGGGAAGAGTTACTGAGAGTCAGAACTCGTGCTTCTTACCCCAATTTCCTTCCCCTGGGGAAGGCCCAGCTAGCCACTGACTCAAACCCAGAGAGAAAGGTGTGGGTTTTAAGATTAATATTCAATAACGCAAGAATTCTATTCCTAAGGTTTACTAATAATAACAAAAGTAAAAAAGAACTAGCTAAAAAGGTGCTAACCTAGCCCTCTTGGGGGGAGAAAGAGGGAGAAACTAATGTGATCACGCAAACGTGGAGGCACAGGAGAGATTAAAAGGAATTTTGGGAACTACTAAGGGATTTCTGGGGGATGAAGTCCAAAGGTTCAAAATCTCCATTTATAAATAGGAAATAATAATAGGACAGGAGCCAGTTCATCCAGATTTCTCAGGTACCAACTCAGGGAAAATGGGAAAGGTATGACCGGTGCCCCAGCTGTGTTGGCTGCTATAATTTTGTTTTTTAAACCCTTACCTTCCATCTTGGAATCCATACTAGGAATTGGTTCTAAGGCAGAGGAGTGGTAAGGGCTAGGCAATAGGAATGAAATGACTTGCTCAGGGTCACACAGCTAGAAAGTATCTGAGGTCATATTTGAACCCAGGACCTCCTTTCTCAGGCATGGCTCTCTTATTTCCTGAGCCACCTAACTGCTCTGATGGCTAACATATATTCTGAGAAGATACGTCTCCCAAGCCAGTCCAGGGTGTTGAGCTCTTTCTTTCCTGCCTGGGTGTCCACCTTCTTCCTTACTACCTTTAACCCAAATCGTCTAGGGACAGTGTTGATGACCTAGGAGTTAGGTCTGGTCTCTGATCTCCTCTCGCCTTGTCGAGGGGAGGGTCACAATCAAATGTCTTCATCTCTCAAAGCCTCAGTTTCCCCATCTCTCACACAGAGATGTTATCCACCTGCCTGCTCACACTTCCCATTTGTATTATGAGATTGCAGATGTGAGAGCTCTTTGGAAAGTCCGAGGCACAAACACATGCAAAACAGCGGTCCAGTGTTGTAATGAGATAATGACAGCACCAGGCCTGGCTCCTGGCTATTGGTCTCCAATGTGGCTTCTCACCCAACCTCAGGCCTTCTCCAGTTTCCCAGGACAGGCTTGGCTCTGGGCACTGTGGGAGTGACTGACTGTAGCCACCAGAAGGACCAGGATTGTTTCACTGACATCTCTAGGAAGTCAGGGCTCCGAGGAGAAGAATAACTAATATTTGCAAAGCACTTCATGGTAGACAGCAGTTCAATTCTTTGAGTTATAAGAGAAGAGCTGTCCCCATTATGTAAATGTAAAAACTGAGGCTCAGAAAAGTTAGATGATGGGGGGAGGGAAGAAGGAAGGGAAAGAATATGAGTCATGTAATTATGGAAAAATATTCTAAATTAAATAAATAAATAAATATTAAAAACTAAAAAATTAAAAAATAAAGTCAGGGGGCAACTGGGTGGCTCAGTGGATTGTGAGCCAGGCCTAGAGATGAGAGGTCCCAGGTTCAAATCTGACCTTAGATACTTCCTAGCTGTGTGACCCTGGGCAAGTCACTTGACCCCCATTGCCTACGTAAAAATTAAAATTAAATCTTAACACTAAAAGTATCATATTTTAGGAGGTTTATTAAAGATCATTAGAAATCAAGGAATAAAGAGGATACAAAATAAAAACCACATGCCCATGGCTGGTTAGCCATTTTTAAAATCCCCACTCATCACCATCACTGCTGGCTGAAAGCCCAAGAAGAGGTGAGACTCTCCCCATCCTCACATTATAACTTCTGTCTACAGGAAGTACATAATGACAGGAAGTCAGTGGACTCTTGGGAAATGTAGTTCTTTTTTTTAGGGTAACACCTAGCTCTTACTGCTCTTCTGCTTTAGAACCAATATGCAGTATTGATTCCAAGATGTAAGGTAAGGGTTTTAAAAAGAATGAAATAAATAAAAATAAAAATAAAGTCAGGGGGAAAAAATAAGTTAGATGACTTACCCAAGTTTACCTAGCTATAAGTGGTAGAGCCAGGACTCAAACCCAGTTCCCCTGAATCCCAGTAGAATGTTCTGACCTTAGGGCAGCTGAGTAGCACAGTAGATAGAGCTCTAAACCTGAAGATCCTGGGTTCAAATTTGGTTTCGGATACTTCCCTAGCTTTGAGAGACTGCAGAAGTCACTCAATTCCATTTGCCTAGCCCTTGTCCTTCTGTCTTAGAGTTGTGACTATAATAGAAAATAAAAGTAAAAAAAAAAGTTCTGTTCTGTTTTATGTTAATGAAAAGAACCTCTGAAGGTCTCATGGTCCAGTTCTCTGCTTCCAGGAAGGCTACCCAAAGCCAAACAATCCCTTCAGTCTTACTATTTAAATTATTAGAGATTCAAACTAGAGGCAGGTAGGTGGCACAGTAGATTGAGTATCAGGCCTGGAGTCAGGAGGACCTCTGTTCAAATCTGGCCTCAGACACTTCCTAGTTGTGTGAACCTAGCCCTTGTCCTTCTGTCTTAGCATTGTTACCAGGACAGAAAGTAAAGATTAAAAAAAAAACAACAAAGTTCCAACTGCCACCACATAGGAGGATTTCAGCTCACTTAGGATTTCCAGTCTCCCTCTCCCAAGAAAATGTTCCCATGAATGAGGCAGGAGCCTGGGAGAGAAGGTGACTGGGCATGAAATGCCATGAAAAAGTCAACGTCCAGGGATTATCCGGTTTGGCTCCCGTCCCTTGCTCTAAGTAAACTTTGGAAGGAAAAAGAGCAGGACTGTGTTCAGCGGGAAGAACGAGAAGCCCCTACGTTGCCAGAGTCCCTGGAAAATCACCAGAAACAGAAAAACAGGCTCAGCCTCTGTTGACCAGTCAACTACGTTTGCTAGGCAGAGAAGTTAGCTCTCAGTCATATCCGTCTGTCCCTGAGCCCCGACTCAGGATGACTGTGTACCTAAAACATGGAGGAGGGACAGCTGTGGAGGACTCCAGGGGATGGGGCAGCGGAGGATGCCTGATTCTTCTGCCCTCCCAGGTCTGTCCCAGGATGAACTGCCTCTCCTTGGGGAGAGAGTAGGGTCCAGTGAAAAGTGCTGGATTGAGTGTCAGAGGATTGCAGGCAACAGAGCACAATAGAGGGTATACTGGACTTGGGGTACAGACAGAAAGCCTGGGTCCAGATCCTACCTCAGTCACACACTCTCTTGTGTGTGTGACCTTAGGCAAGTCACGTAACCTCTGTCTGCCTCTGTTTCCTCATCTTTAAAATGAGGGTCTTCGTCTAGATCCCGAGGCCTCTTTTAACTATAAACCTATGATCATATGATCCCGATCACTTGTCAGGTGTAATAATAGACTGGAATCCAGGACTCCAATCCCCAGAATCCTTTGCTCTACTTCCCCAGAATGCTTTGTAATCACACTGAATTCTCGCCTGGGCAAGAACACACATGATTATTTAAAGGAGTTCTCCACCTACTGAGGGGTCTTTTGGACTTCTGTTTTGGACCAGAGGTGGCTCTTTTCATAATGTAGGTGAGGTGTCTAGGCCAGAGGCCTAGACACATGTTTTCTTATCTTGTATTTTCTTTAATCCCTAATCTTTAATAAACCTCATAAAAAATATAATACTCCTTGCAGAGAGAAACTAATTTCTACCTGCCTCAGTCTCCCCTAAATTTTTTAACTGGACATCCAAATTTGAACTCAGAGGGGATGAGGTAATAGCCAGTCAGTCCAAGTATGAAATTATGCCCTCCATGAGATCCATTGACTTATAATTGCCTGGTGCCTGAGGCCATTTCTGCACATTGCCAGGCATTGGGGGCAAGAGAAACAACCAGCTATTTAAGAGAATCCTATCACTAGTTCAGAAGTGACTCTGATTCTTTTTCTTTTAAAAAAATTTTTTTTTGTTATTCTGAACTTGGCAAACATCAGCAAAAATTAGAATTTCAATATACAAGGGGGAACACAACAATATATTCTGCAAATTCATTAAATACAGTTTGTATTTTCTTTTTAAAAATTATATAATAAATTTAGCATGTTAATTTTCAAAGCTATCCTACTTTTCTGTGCTTTCTAATCGTTCTGTAAATATTTTTTTCAGGAAAAAAAATTCTGGGGCAGCTAAGTAGCACAGTGGATAGAGTGCCAGGCCTGGGTTCCTAGCTATGTGACCCTGGGCAAGTCATTTAACCTCAACTGCCTAGCCCTTGCTAGTTTTCTGTCTTAGAGTTAATACTAAAAGTTTTTTTTAATTCTATAATGATCTTTTTTCTTTTTTTTGACATCACAATTATTTCTATCCCTCACCCCAACCAACCCCCCCCCTAAAAAAAACAAGCTCTGTAACAAATTAATATCAAGTAAAACAAATGCACATAGTGACCATGTGTGGAAACGTCTCAATCTGTACTTTGAGTCTCCACCTAGTGTCATTGATTCTGAGGGATCCAAATGGAGGCCAGGATCCCTTAGTTAGATTAGTTGTGGGATTATTACTAAGAGGGTTAAGCATTTATTGAGTGTGGGGGGGTGTCTGTCTCACCCCAGGGCCAGTTAGCCCTAGATTGCATTCTACAGTCAGCTCTTCGGTCCCCAAATGTGTGGTTTCTGGCCCACCGTGTTAGAACATCCTTATCCTGGTTGTCCAGGTGAATGAGAAGTTGATGGAGCTTCCATTGCTCTCTAAAATTTTATTTCCCCAGAGCAAGTAGCCATAGCAATTTAAAAAGTAAATGAGTATTCTGGAGGGCAATTTGGAACTATGCCTAAAGGGCTTTAAAAGACTGCCTGCCCTTTGATCCAACCATAACACTGCTGGGTTTGTACCCCAAAGAGATAATAAGGAAAAAGATTTGTACAAGAATATTCATAGCTGCGCTCTTTGGGGTGGCAAAAAATTGGAAAACCAGGGGATGCCCATCAATTGGGGAATGGCTGAACAAACTGTGGTACATGTTGGTGATGGAATACTATTGTGCTAAAAGGAATAATAAAGTAGAGGAATTCCATGGGAACTGGAATGACCTCCAGGAAGTGATGCAGAGCGAAAGGAGCAGAACCAAGAGAACATTATACACAGAGAGTGATACACTGTGGTACAATTGAATGCAATGGATTTCTCTACTAGCAGCAATGCAATGACCCAGGACAATTCTGACGGACTTACAAGAAAGATGCTATTCACATCCAGAGAAAGAACTGTGGGAGTAGAAACACAGAAGAAAAACAATCGCTTGATCACATGGGTTGATGGGGATATGATTGGGGATGTAGACTCTAAGTGATCCCCCTAATGCAAATATTAATAATATGGAAATAGGTCTTGATCAATGACACATGTAAAACTCAGTGGAATTGCATGTCAGCTATGGGAGGGGATTGGTGGGAGGAGGGGAGAGAAAGAACATGAATCATGTAACCATGGAAAAATATTCTAAATTCATTAATTAAATAAAAATTTTAAATAAAAAAAGTAAATGAGTAAAAGCAACTGGGTGGCTCAGTCAATAAAAGAGCCAGGCCCAGAGAACAGGAGAGCCTGGGTTTGAATCTGGTCTTAGATTCTTCCTAGTTGTATGATCTTGGGTAAACCATTTAATCCCAATTGTCTAGCCTTTACCACTCTTCTGCCTTGGAATGGATACTTAGTATGGATTCTAAGACAAAAGAGAAGGGTTTAAAAAAAAAGTAAATGAGTAGTTTACTAGTTAATTATCAGTTTTATACTATAAAAGTAAGAGGGAAAGAATGACGGTAGACTGGGGACATTTTCATTTCTGCCTTTGTATGCTCAGCACAAAACACAGTGCTTGATGGTCAATAAATGTTGGTTGTTTTGAATTAAATTGAAGGTAAAGTATCCCCCAAGCTAAATTCAGTGTAGTTCATGAGATATAAGACCTGGTGCCTGATGTGCATTTATACTCATTTGTGGGTCATATGTTGAGTGATCCTTGCATGGCTGACACAAGGATGGAAAGTCAATGATAAAGAGACCTGGGACAGGATTCTTTGGGAGACTCTCATTTAATGGGGGTGCCATTTCATTACTTGTCTGTCCACTTAGCAGAGTCCCACCTCCATTGAAGAAGAGCATCATAGGGTCTACCAACTTATAAGAACTTCAGTAGAAACTATAGCAATCAGCTACCAAAACCCCCTGGACCTTGCCTGATGGACTGATTGGCAGAATTGACATAGAGGAGAGAATAAAGAAAATATGTAAGGGCAGCTGGGTGGTTCAGAGAATTGAGGGGCCAAGCCTAGAGACGGGAGGTCCTGGATTCAAATCGGGATTCAGACACTTCCTAGCTGTGTGACCCTGGGCAAGTCAATAATCCCAACTGCCTAGCCCTTACTGCTCTTCTGCCTTGGAACCAATATACAATATTTATTCCAAGACAGAAAGTTAGGATTTTAAAAAAAGAATTACATGAGCTATGTATCTCAATATGCCATTCATCAAATCCAACTTTGTTACCATGGTGATCAGCTCTGTCAGCCACCAGGACACATGACTTACCTTGAACCCCAAATATTGCAAAATCCCTCAGGAAGGGCAAATTCCTTGTCAAAGCTGGAAAAAACCAGTGGGAGTTAGCAGAGTGCCTTGATACATTGCCACAGAATCTCAGCCTCTGTAGCTTCTGATCTGAGATTTCAGGTTCCTGCTCAGGAATTCCGAGAATAAGCCTGAGAACACAGGATAAACTGTACTTTCCATGCACCACATGGCACCTTTGAGCAGATGACATTATGGAACATTGGACTGGTTCGTTAAAAACTCAAATAAAACAGCTCTTAGGGAGCCAAAACTTACAAAACCGAAGAGGCACGTTGCAGGTGGCAGGGGCATTTCAGGTGTTTGAGAAGTAATTCTGCTCCTCAGATTTAATTACTGTGGAGTGTTGGATCAATAAGTAGTTATTGAGTACTAGATGCTGTGGATACAAGAAGAAAAAGGAAACCAGGCCTGCCCTCAAGGAGTTTATGGTCTATCAGGGATGACGACAGGCTCATATATATGTATATAGAAAATATCTACATTTTATGCAAACTCAACCCACACAAATTCCTATGTAGGCATTTTATAATGGCCAAAATAAAGGTGGAAAATGTGTAAAATTAAATTTTTAATTAAGTGCTAAATCCACACTATTTTCCCAAGTGAGTAAAGTCTCCCAGCAGCTCCCCCAGTCATGCTCATTCTCACTCTGAGAAGCATTCGTGTGAGTTAATACATTGTTTTGAACTTCCAAATGAGTATTTTTGTTTTTGTCAGGAGTTCTTGCTTGTAACAAGTCATGTCCCTCATTCATATTACTTGGGTATTAATAATGGTCCCAGAGTGCAAGATTAGCGATGCTGGTACCTCTGACAAGCCAAAGAAATTAGACAGAAAGTGCTTATGTATGTTCATATTAAAAAAAAACTTATTAAATAATGGGGTTTGGTATTATGTGAAAATTACAACTTGTTCAAAGGGTCTGGGAACTTCAAAAAAAAAGCTAAAAAAAAGGAAAGTCCTACTGTACAGAGGCAGCAATGGATGGAGTATTGGGCCTAGAGTCAGAAGGACCCAAGTTCAAATCCAGCCTCAGACACTTAATACCATATGATAGAGAGAGAGAGAGAGAGAGAGAGAGAGAGAGAGAGAGAGAGAGAGAGAGAGAGAGAGAGAGAGAAACAGAGACAGAGACAGAGACAGAGACAGAGACAGAGACAGAGAGACAGAGAGAGAGAGACAGGGAGAGAGAGAGAGACAGAAACAGAGAGAGACAGAGACAGAGACAGAGAGAGACAGAGAGAGACAGAGAGAGACAGAGAGAGGAGGAGGAGGAGGAGGAGGAGGAGGAGGAGGAGGAGTGGAGTGTCAGGCCAGGAGTCAGGAAGATCTGAATTCAAATTTGTTCTCAGATACTTACTGTCTGGGTGTCCCTGGGCAAGACACTTTACCCTATTTGCCTCCATTTCCTCATTTATAAAATGATCCAGAGAAAGAAATGGCAAATCATTCCAGTATCTTTGTCAAGAAAACCCCAAATGGGATCATGAAGAGTTGGACACAACTGAAAAGAATGGACAACAAATATTAAAATAGGGTGAGGGGGGCAATAATTTGCCTACAGTCTTAATCTTGCTAAGTATCTAACATTGTTGGGAAAAGAGGTTCCCAATTTAGTTTTCTAGTTGATACGTTCAGGGACCTAGAACTCCACTGGCCATCAGGTCCAGCTGCATCCTGTTGGCCATATTAGAATGAAACCACTTGGCTTCAGTGTTGGTTTTTTAAAAATATTTGTACCTTTCAAGGGCAGACCTTGCTAGGTCCTTGCCCCTGCCAGACCCTGAAATATTTTATATATTGCCATGGGCTATTTTCTACTCTGGGAATGCCTTGTGTTTCATAAACAATGTTTACTGTTAAGTGGGATGGGACTAGAAGATATGCTACCCCTTGGAACATGAATTGGAACTGCTCACACAATTTTATTTAAAACTCAGATAACTGGATGGAGAGATGGCGCCCCTCTTAGACACTAATGAAATATTGAAAATTAACTCCCATATGATCCAGGACAGTTCCGAGGGACTTATGAGAAAGAACACTATCCACATCCAGAGAATGAGCTGTGGGGGCAGAAACACAGAAGATTGGGGATGCTGACTTTAAATGTTCACTCTATTGCAAATATTAATAATATGGAAATCGGTTTTGAACAACAATACATGTAAAACCCAGTGGAATTGCTCATTAGCTCTGGGAGAGGGGAGGGAGGAGGGGAGGGAAAGAGTATGAATCATGTAACCATGGAAAAAGATTCAAAATTAATTAATTAAATAAATAAAATTTTGAAAAATTAACTCCTATAAGGCACCTTTTTTGTTAACCAGATCTGGAGTTTTATCAGTTCAAAGAACACCCCATGAGGCATCTGTCCTCACTGATGCAGGTTAGTACCTGCCCAGCAAGTTATAGTCTTAGAGTCTTAGAGGGCACTGATAAGCTCATTGACTTGCTTAGGGTCACCTTACCAGTACAGATCAAAGGCAGGACTAGAACACATGACTTTGTGACTCTGAGGCCAGCTTTCCATTCACTACTCTATATTGTTTAAGCTACTCTATTCTTATATTATATATTATATTGGTATTATATTAGATATAATCTATTATATTATATTATATTGCATTGTATTGCATTATGTTATATTATATATAGTTGCTTCTTAAGCTACTATATTATTATATTACATATACATATATTACATATAAGCTACTATATTTACATATATAATATAGTTGCTTCTTAAGCTACTCTATTATTATATCATATATTATATTAGATATGGTATACTATTATATTATATTGCATTGTGTTATGTTATGTTATGTTATGTTGTTATATTATGTTATGTTATGTTATGTTATGTTATGTTATGTTATGTTATGTTATGATATGCTATATTATATTATATTATATTATATTATATTATATTATATTATATTATATTATATTATATTATATTATATTATATTATATTATATTATATTATATTATATTATATTATATTATATTATATTATATTATATTATATTATATATAGTTGCTTCTTAGGCTACTATATTTTTTGCTACTATATTACATTATATATAATATATTACATATAAGCTACTATATATACATATATAATATAGTTGCTTCTTGAGCTACTCTATTATTAGAAAGAGCATCTATGCCTTCCTAATGAATTTTCTTTCTAGGCACCAATGGCTCCTCTTTAGGCAATTGTAGACTACTTATAATAGCATAGTATTGGGCCTATAGAGCTATGCAAAAGGTAAGCTGTCTGACGCTTCGTGAGGGAACTATAATCATTCCTGTGGGCCCTTGTGGGTAGTGGTGGGGGTGCCTTTTGCCTGGTCAGGTCTGGGGGTAGCGGGGAGAAGTGGTGTTAAGATGTGCATAATTATAAAATGTTGAATATGCTCTTTTAAAAGACGTGAATAAAGGAAGAGGAAGATTACTCGAGTGCTATCGCAGACCCCTACCTGCCCATCATGCCTGTGCCGGTACAACAATCCGGCAAGCATCATCAAGCATTTACTCTATGTGCAAAGCACATACATGTAATGATGGGATGGAAAAGAGAATAGCAAGGATATCGATGCCTGTAATAATCAAGTTCTGTGTGTATATGTGTGTGTGTCAGAGAGAGAGAAAGCATTGATTAAAGTCCTACTATGTGTCTGGCACTACGCTAACAGCTGGGGACACAAGCACCAGCAATCAGGACACTTTCCACTCTCACTAGGAAGACAAAACATAAAGGGAAGCTAAAAGCGGGGAGAGGGGTTGAAGGCTGTCTGGAAAGTGCTGTGATTTGGGCAATATGAAGCCAATATTGGCCTATCCAAAGCAGAGGGATTCCAGATTAATGTTCTATGTGTAATGTCTAAGATTGGTTGGTACTGCTACACTTATAACATAATGTCTGATTATTTTACTTTTATTACTGTGCACAGAATCTCAGAGTAATGGTGGGTCTATTAGCCTCCATTTTAGATAACTCTAATTGTTAGGACAGGGGCAGCAAGGTGGCACAGTGGATACAGCACTGAGCTTGGAATCAGGAAGACATCATGAGTTCAAATCTGACCTCAGACCCTCACTAGCTGTGTGATCCTAGGTAAGTCACTTAACCCCTGCTTGCCTCCGTTTCTTCATTTATAAAACAAGCTAGAGAAGGAAATGGTAAATCACTCCAACATCTTTGCCAAGAAAACTCCAAAGGGGGTGAGGGCACCTATTGGTGCGGCTATTATATTCCCCCTAAGATTGCTCTTCTCCAGGCTAAATAAACATTTCCAGGTTGCTTCAAACCATCCTCAAAGGGCATGGATTTGATTCATCATGGCTGCCCTTCTCTGACTCTCCTTAACTAATCACTCTCTTTCCTAGAATATGGAGCTCCAAATGTTTGAAAATGACCAAATAAAATAATGTTTAAAAGGGGAAAAAAAAAGAATATGGAGCTCCAGACCACAGGTCTGACCATGATTGAGTAAAACAGTATCATCACCTTCATCATCCTGAACACTCTGACTCTCATGGTGGAGATCAGGATCAGATCACCTTTTGGGGGTGCTCTATTACTTGGTTGATTCCTACTTAGCTTGTAATCTACTTTAGAGATTGTTTTCAGACAAACTTCTATCTAGCCATCCAGTCCCATCTCATATGTGTGGAGTTCATTTTTAAGCCAATTGTAAGGCATCCCTGTTACATTTTCTTATATTCCATTTAGACCACCATCCTCTACTGTCAAGTTTTTTTTAATCTTGACTTCATCATCCAATGCACAAACTATCCCTATTAGTTTTAAGTTGGTTTCAAGCTTGGGAATCATACCATCTATGGCTTTGTCAAAATCATTAATAAAAATGTCAGTGTCGGGCCAATCACAGATGCATGGGGCCTTCTACTAGATACTGTCTTCCAAGAAGAAAGCAAACCATTCGTGTCTATTCTTTGGTCCAATGATTCAAACAATTCTGAATCTAACTAATTGGACTCTTATAGAGTCTGCATCTCTCTGCTTTGTTCACAAAAGTAGCGTGATGGACTTTGTCAAATATTTGACTACAATCTAGGGAAACGATAACTATGGCACTCCCGTGATCTAGAAGGTTAGCAATCCTGTCAATAAAGGAAATGAGGTTAGTCTGGCATGACCTGTTTCTTGCTGGAGCCATACTGACTCTTTGTGATCACCACTTCCTTTCCTAGATGTTCATTAACCATCCTTTTAATAATGCATTATAGAATTTTGCCAGGAACCAATCTAAAACTTCCTGGTCTATAGTTTGCAAATTCCATTCTTTCTCCTTTTTTGAAAATGGGGACCATTGCCTTTCCCCATCCTGTGACAACTCATCCTTTCTCCATGGTCTTCCAAAGGATCACTGACAGTGACTCTATGATTACATCCATCAGTTGGGAAACAGTTCATCTGGGTCTGATTACTTGAATTCATCAGGGACAACTAGAAGTCCCTTTATCATCTTCTGACCTATCTTTGGCGTCATTTCCTTTTTACCTATTTTTGTTCTTTGCAGTCCAAAGAGTATTGGTTTTGGCAAAGGAAAGAGAATAAGAATAAGAATTAAATAGTCTTGCCTTTTTTCTCATTCATTAGCTGTATATCAGACATCCCCAAGTTCAGTCCCATCTTTGATTCTTCTTTTTTCCCATAATGGCTATAAAAACAATAGCCCTTTCTTGTTATTCTTGACTTTTATTGCCAGCCTTGGCTTACTCTGAGAATTTAGTGGTCTTTATCCTGTTTTTATAGTATCGTATCATACTTTTGTATCCATGCTGTTACCTGTTCTTCTTTCTGCCCTCTGAATATGGGTCATGATTGTGTATAATGTTCCTGTGTTTGATAAGTGAGAGATAGCACGTATGGGATAAATAAACAAAATAGGTTTGCACTATTCTCTAGATGGCATAGTATAGATGGGCTTGGAGTCAGGAAGAACTGAGTTCAAATGCAGCTTCAGACACTTAATGTGACCTTGGGCAGATCACTTAATCTCTGCTTATCTCCGTTTCCTCATCTGTAAAGTGGAGGTCATACTAGCACCTACTTCCCAGGATTGTTGTAAGTATCAAAGGTAATAATGGCTCGGAAAGCCTTAGCATAGTATCTGGAACATTCAGAGCAGGCACTATATAAATGTTAGCTATTATTCAACTCAGCTCAACTCAATTCAACTCAATACTCATCCTGCTAGTCTTGTGCTTATAGCATTCAAATGTTCGATTTGGCCAATGGGAAATCCCATCCAGACATTCTTTTCTGACCTTCCCCTTCCTTTGTGCCACCTAGCTTGGTTGGGAGATCATCGTGAGTTCATTTGGCTGATTAACCATATTGCTCCAATGAGAATATTCCACGAGCATAGCATGAACTGTGTCAACCAATGGACAAAGAATGTCTGAAACCATCTGTCAGGGATTGTCATGGCCTGGAGGACTTCAGAATTTAGGTCCCTGCCAGTTTGGTGGCGTTGTGTTATCCCAAGACACAGTGTAGAGCCTGGTTTGGAGAACTGGCCAACCCAAAGCCAACCGCGGCTCCAGGGACAGGTGATTTGCAGTGTTGGATGACCACATAATAATTGTTGGCATAGCTCATGCTGTGCTTGTAGAATATTTTCATTTGGGCAATATGGTCAATCGGCTGAGCGAACTACTGATGATATCTCCCAACTGAGTAAAGTGGCACAAAGGAAGGGGAAAGCCACAAAAGAATGCCGAGGTGGAATTCCCCATTGGCCAAACCAAACATCTGAATGCTGTAAGCACAAGAGCAACAGGATAGTTGTGGTAAGTACTGAGTTAATAGCAATAGCTAACATTTATATAGTGCCTACTATATATGTGTCAGATACTATGCTAAAGCTTTACAATTATTATCTCATTGGATACTCACAATAACCCTGGGAGGTAAGTGCTATTGTTATCTCCACTTGACAGATGAGGAAACTGAGGTAAACAGGTTCAATGACTTGCCCAAGGTCATATAGTTACACAATGTGTATATATGCATATAATCCGTGATCCAGAGCTAGCCAAAGACATGAATTGCAACTGATTCTAGGGAATGCTATAGAAAGAGTAAAAAAAAAATTTTTACTTGTTATGCCCCTACCTGGATTTTATTCTAGGAAATAGTCAAATATAGCTTGGATATAGTTTTTGTCTAGCTTTTCTCACATTTGGGTAAAAGTGGGTACCCAACTCCCATACAAACACTAGAGGTAACAAATATAAGTCTGGTATAGGACAGACTTTATTTCACCCCCTGGAAAATGTAAAAGATGTAAAGGACTCACAGGAGAGTACAAGTAGATATAGAAAATACTCCAAATCCCACAAAAATCCTCTACCATCCTTTCCCATCAAAACTTGCCTTGTCTGGATCACTCCCTATAACGCTCGGGGCTTGGCAAGGTCCCAGATCTCTTGATTCTCCAAGTCAAAGG
Organism: Monodelphis domestica; assembly: GCF_027887165.1. Classification (NCBI taxonomy): domain Eukaryota; kingdom Metazoa; phylum Chordata; class Mammalia; order Didelphimorphia; family Didelphidae; genus Monodelphis; species Monodelphis domestica. The sequence continues at coordinate 138,064,612 of NC_077233.1, read as the reverse complement.
TCTTCTTCATTGTTCTTTCAGCCACAGCATCCCCATGGGTCATCCTCTTCTCTCTCCAAGAAGGACACTATTTGGCATCATTGTCCATGATGTCTTTGCTTGGTCCAAATGGGCAAACACTTATCTGCTTCTGTTGTGAGCTTCTGCAGAAACTCTATCAATGCTTTGGCTGTTGCCATCTCTTGGGAGGGGAAGGTTCGCTACCTTATGTAATTAGAAAATCTTGAACCCTTGGACTCCATCTCCCAGAATTCTTTTTCTCATCCCCAAATTCCTTTTCCCTTCTTCCTCACATTTGGATCCTTACATGTATAGATAAATTCTGTAACTGCTCTTTTGATTATTCTTCCTGTGCCTGGCTCTCTTCCCATTTTTGGCAGTCCGGAAAACTCTCTCTTTGCTAAGGCTAACATTTTTCTTTTTCTTCAAGTTATTATTAATAAACTCTTATAAAATTATAATACTTGAATTATTTAGATATTAATTTTTAATCTTACATATTACAACTCTGTAACTCTCCTCTTGGAATATATGGATGCATCTGGGGCTTGCCTGCAACTGTATGCTTCTGCACTAACTCCGATCTCCAGTTTCAATCTGTGCTTGGAAAGTCAATGGTACAAGGAACTCTGATGTCCTAAGGCTATTACAGGCTTTCCTACCACTGGGACCCAGATCAGTTATATGGTACTCTAATCTGTCCTCTTTTTTTTTTTTAACCCTTACCTTCCATCTTGGAGTCAATTCTGTGTATTGGCTCCAAGGCAGAAGAGCAGTAAGGGCTAGGCAATAGGGGTCAAGTGACTTGCCCAGGGTCACACAGCTGGGAAGAGTCTGAGGCCAGATTTGAACCCAGGACCTCCCATCTCTAGGCCTGGCTCTCAATCCACTAAGCCACCCAGCTGCCCCCTAATCTGTCCTCTTAATAGTGAAAAGATAGAAGACAAAAAAGGCCAGAGAACAGTCATTTGCTCTTCATTCTCTGGAGTCCCAGCCAACTCATCATCTTCAGGGTGTATAGACTCTTTCCTGACTCCAGACAAAAGCTCACATATGCCCTGTAAGCTCCTTAAATGGATCAGTGACACACTCCTTGATCAGTGGCTCTTTGCATATATAATTTTTTGAATCCTTAATAAATGCTTTGGGGATTTGAAGGTGATTTCCCTTGTTCCTTTTGATACTGGAAATCTAAATATGAGTTAACAAAATAAGCCTGGTCCCTGAGAGTTTAGGGTTGCATTTGTGCCAAATTCGTCATTGCCCTTCTCTTCAAGGCCTGGCTTGAATATTTTTCTATTTCTTATTGTGTACTTCTGGACAGGGGCAAACACTGGACAATCCAGCCAAGTAGAGGATACTGCTGTTCTCTATAAAAACGCAGCTGGGCTATTGACGTGACTCAGTGGATTGAGAGCCAGACCAGAGATGGGAGATCTTAGCCTCAAATCTGGCCTCAGATAGATCCTAGCTGTGTGACCCTGAGCAAGTCACTGAACCCTATTGCATACCCTTCATTCTTCTTCCTTGGAACCAATACTTAATATTAATTCTAAGACAGAAGTTAAGGGTTTAAAAAAAAAAAACTTAGCTTAGTCATGTGTCAAGGAATAAAATATTTTAACCTTTTTTTTTTCCTTTGTTGGACCATGAATTCCATCTGTGTAGGGAACTTTTTCTATCAATAAAGACCTGTGAAGAGGACAGCAAGGTGGCTCAGTGGATTGAGAACCAGGCTTAGAGATGAAAGGTCTTGGGTACAATTCTGACCTCAGATACTTCCCAGCTATGTGACCCTGGGCAAGTCACTTAACCCTGTAAAGATTAAAATTTAGGGGAAACAGGGAGACTGAGGCAGGTAGAAATTAGTTTCTCTCTGCAAGGAGTATTATATTTTTTAGAGGTTTATTAAAGGTTAAAGATTAAAGAATATACAAGTAAGAAACATGTGCCTAGGCCAGAGGCCTAGACAAAATAACCTCACATCAAGAGACTAGCCTGCTCCTGCTCCAAAACGGAAGTCCAAAAAGAGCCAAGAGAACCTCAAAAGCCTTTGAATCAGCTTAAATACCTTCTCGATCTCAGCCCAGGTGAGATTACAAGGCATTCTGGGGAAGTGGAGCAAAGGCTCATGGGGATTGTAGTCCTGTATTCGAGTCCATTTTTTTACAACCCCCATCGCCTAGCCTTTACCACTCTTTTGCCTTAGAACCAATACATAGTATTGATTCTAAGATGGAAGGTAAGGGTTTAGGGAAAAAAAAAAAAGATCTGTGGCTTCTCTGCACCTTAAGAGTCATAGAGAGTTACCTGGGACACTGACAGAATAAGGAACTTGCCCAGCATCTCACAGCGAGTGGTATAATAATGATGATGGTGACAATAACAATTAGTCTTTTTGCATAGCTAGCATAGCTAATAATAATAATAACTAGTATTTATGTAGCATTTTGAGGTTCGTAAGCACTTTGCACATATTGCTTCTAAAAAATATTTTCCCCAGTTACACTTAAACATAATTTTAAAAAATTTAGTTTCCTAAAATTTCAAGTTCCAAATTCTCTCCCTCCCTCCCTCAATACAGTAAGCAAATTTCCTATAGCAGCCTCCGTTTGACAAAGAAGGAAACTGAGTGTTGTAGAATCAACAATTTCCAGAGGCAGCTTCACTGACCCTGACATAGCTTCCTTTCCCCATTAACTTGACTGGCCCCCATTTCCCTGATATAACTTCCTAGTCTGGGGTGAAAAAAGTCCCCAGCTCATGCAGTCACTGCTTCTCTGACTTGGTGAGTGCCTGAGACCCCTTGAATATACACTGATGAGACCCCTTGAATATACACTGATGACCGAACAGACGTGTTTCTGGATGGAGACCCGTGGGACATGTCCAGAAAAACTATGTCCTAATATGTCTATATTGTATGTATTTTTGCTTCCTTGGAACAAAGTAAATCTCTTTCATTACTGGTTCAGTGCCTCATTTCTTCCCTACTCCAAACCTGAACCAAAGGGGCACTCAATGAACCAAGGGGGTACTCACCTACAACATTTGGCTTAGTCTTGGCAATCTGGGATGACAGGTGGTCTCCTGGCTCATATCATGCTTTAGGGAGGAAGAACCCTGCAAATAGGAAGGCTCCTGGGCCCCTCAACTCCATCTGGAAAGGCCTCTGGTCAGTCATCAGAGGACAGCCAGCCAAATGATTTCAGGCACCCATCAGGTTGGAGAGGCAAGAACTACACAAGCTTGGGACCTTTTATGCCCTGTAGACCTGTGTCAGGGTCAGAGGAAGCTACTTTGGGAAATTGATGATCCTACCACATTGAGGCAATTGAGAGAAATTAAGCAACTTTCCCAGGGTCCCAAGTGTCTACTGTAGGACTTAAACTCAGATCATTCCAACTCCAAGTCTAGCCCTCTCTCCACTGTGCCACCTAGCCATATGTATCAGAGAGACATCTTGGACTTAAGTCTTCCTGATGCTGTGGCTAGGTCCACTACCCTAATATTGACTCGAGCAACTAGCCATGTGATCCCTAGGTAAGTCACTTAAACTCTGTTTGCCTCAATTTCCTCAACTGTAAAATGGGGTCTACCTCTCAGGATTGTTAAGAGGATCAAATCAGATAACAGTTGTACCTGGCATAAATGCTTATTCCCTTCTTTTTTCATTATAAATTTAGAATCATAGAATATCAGAAAGAGAAATTACCTTTTAGGACAACTCCTTTGTTCAATTTTTTCCAATAAATAAAAATATTTTTATTAACAAACTCTCTATCAAGTGTGCATCATCAATGAAGCAAATTTCCATGTAGGCTGTATCCAAAAATCCCAGATCTCAATTTACAACTTGAGTCTATCCCCTGTCTCGGTTAGAAGGTGGGTAGATGTTTCATCATGTGTCCTCTGGAATGTGTTGTGGAATAGTGTTGATCTTGAGCCTTCCAAAGTTGTTCTCTCTTTAATATTGATGTCATCCTTGTATACATAGTTCTGATTCTGCTCACTTCTCTCTTTACCATAAAATTGTTTATTCATGTATTCATAAAATATTTTTAAAATACTTTTATTTTTACTGTAAATTTCAAAAGTTCTCTTCTGAAAGTTTTTCTTCTTTCTTTTTAATATAATTTAATTTATTTTTATTGCCATATTATTCATTTTTGTAAGTGAGTAATCTTATAAAACCCAAACCCCCAAATCATATACCAAATAAACAATGAAAAATTCATAGGTTTTCATCTGCATTCTGACTCCAACAGTTCTCTCTGGAGGTGCAGAGCGTTTTTTGTCCCAAGTCCTTCAGGATTGTCCCGGGTCATTGTATTGCTGTTCCTGTGTATCATGTTTTCCCGGTTCTGCTCATTTCACTCTGCATCAGTCCATGAAGATCTTTCTGAAATCATCCTGTTCATCATTCCTTACAGTGCGATAGTATTCTATCACCATCATATACCACAATTTATTCTGCCAACTGATGGGCATCCCTTCAATTTCCAGTTCTTTGCCACCATGACAAAGAGCAGCCGTAGATATTTTGTACAAATAGATTCCCCCCCTCAATTTTTTAAAAATCTCTTTGGGATACAGACCTACTAGGGGTATTACTGGATCAGAAGGCATGCACTGTTTTATAGCCCTTGAGGCATAGTTCCAAATTGCCCTCTAGAATGGTTGGATCAATTCACAGTTCCACCAGCAATGCATCAGTGTCCCAGTTTTGCCCCACCCTCCCCAACATTTATCATTTTCCTTTTCTATCGTAGTGTGAAAGCCCCGTTTCTTGAAGGCCGGTGCCAGGGGGCTACAAGCTTTATTTAAGTCCAGGTAGCAGACTCTACATGCCTCAGCTGAAGACCAGCCCCCCTCAGCTAGAGAGCCCTGGCACCAGAAGACTGGCCACCGGCTGATGCACGCTTCTGGCCACAGTGTCCCACAAAGATCATGCTACTCAGAGGAGCTGCAATCTGTTCTGTATGAATGGAGGGAGTGCTCCTGCCAAGGAAATCCCTGAAATGAGAAATGTACTATGATACACTACTAAAAAAAAAAATTAAGCCAACAATTCCTCTTCAGTAATGGCCGTTGATAGCACATAATCGCTATGATTTGCTCCGCTTGCTCCATTTTATACAGGATTACTCTGATAAAAAAAAAAGAATAAAATGATTTAACCACTAACAGAGTCTGGGGATTCCTCCCTCCCCCATCTCCAGGCCCAGGCAGGACCACACCCCACCCACCCAGTGGGCTGGCCCCGCTGCGTGAGCTGCCACATCTGGGACGCATGCAGCAACCAAGGCAATCAGGGCTCTCCTCGGCCAGAAATAATGCCAGGTTTGTCTGGGCAATGAGAGGGTTCGGGCCTTCGAGACCGAAACGGCTTGCTTTTGAAATTAAGCTGCAGAACATATTAGCGTCCCTAATGAGGCTGATTTGATTTGGTTTTCTTGAAAATTAAAAAAAAAAAAGCCGAAAACTAGAATTAAAAGGCCCACACTCAGCCCTCCACCCGCTAATAGTCACGCGGCCTCAATCTTCTTCTCTCAGGGGGCCAGGAGACACCAAATCTCTTTCCTGGAAGTCATAATGTCACTTTAGAAGCGGGCCGGGGCAGGGGAGGGCAGCGTTGACATGACCTCCTGTCACCAGATCTCAGCCTGCCTGCCTCGAGGTCTCCTCTCTCAAGGGGCCCCGACTCCCCTCCTGTCTGTCTACCTGTCTGTCCCCCATCTCCCTCTCTGGGGTTTCTCCTCGTGTCTCTGCGCCATTTTTCTGTGGCTCGTGTCTGGGTGGCCGTCTTACTAAGGAGCCATAGGTATGCCCTGGGGGGGGGGGGGTGAAACAATTTATTTTTCTCTGTCAATAAACTCAGACATTTCCCAGTTCTGGGGTTGTGTGTGTGTGTGTGTGTGAGAGAGAGAGTGTGTGTGTGAGTGTGTATGAGTGTGTGTGAGTGAGTGTGTGAGTGTGGGTGTGTGGGTGTGAGTGAGTGTGTGAGTGTGTATGAGTGTGTGTGAGTGAGTGCGTGAGTGTGTGAGTGTGTGTATGCATGGGTGTGAGTGAGTGTGTGAGTGTGTATGAGAGAGAGTGTGTGTGAGTGTGTATGAGTGTATGAGTGTGTGTGTGTGTATGCGTGGGTGTGAGTGAGTGTGTGTGTGTGTGTGTGTTTTCACATTTGTTTGGGGGTGAGTCAGGGAAAGATGGGAAGGACTAGAGGAAAGGTTTTGTGATTCTCCCTTCCGTCCTCATCGCTGTCCCCCCAGCCCTGAACTCCTGAAGGGAACCCCAGAATCTGGTGTGGGCTCTGTAGGACATGGTCAGCTCTGCCCAGCTCCTGCCCCTCCAGGGCTCTGAGGCTTCTAGCCCCAGACTTTTTAGTGCCCACAGGGCATGCCACATACCCCACACCTCCGCCTTTTTGCTTTCATCCCCGTGGAATCTGGGCCCTTGGAGGAGGCGTCTCCCTCCCTCCCGTCAGCCCTGCCCAGGACACTGGGTTTCCTTGAAGGCAGACTTTCTGTGGTCTGGCCTCACAGAAGTCCCAGGTCAGCAGTCGGACCTCCCTGGTCCCCAGGGGGGCAGGGCCACCCAGAATCTGCTGCCTCTGGTGTTCTCCAGCCATTCACTCGTGTCCGCAGAGGCAAAGAATTGGCCATCAAGCCATGAGATTCTTGGGTTCAGGGTCTCAGCGCTGCATTCTCACCTATCCAAATTCAGTTACTCGCTCAGAAGTCTCCCTGGTCTCTCCTCTCCTCGTCAACCTTCTGTCTCTAACCTCGAGTAGCAACCAGAGCTGGAGCTGGGAACGATGGCCCCTGGGTGAGATCCACAGGGCCAGTGCCAAGGACGGTTTGCTCCCAGAGAAGGGCGATAGCTCATTCCCCAGTTCTCATGTCCTAGCCTACCATCTAACCTCTTCCCAACTGCCAGGAGGAGGGTAGGGTGGGCATATAGTACATCTAGACATAGGGGGCATTTAGATGGTTCAGTAGATTGAGAACCAGGCCTAGAGATGGGAGGTCCTGGGTTCCAATGTGACCTCAAGACACTTTCCAGCTGTGTGACCCTGGGCAAGTCACTTGACCCCCATTGCCTAGCCCTTACCACTCTTCTGCCTCAGAACCAATACACATTGATTCCAAGATGGAAGGTAAGGGTTAAAAAAAAAAAAGCACTTCAATGTTTACTTGAATTATGGAGTTTTTTTGAAAAGTATCCTCCCCATTAGACCTAGATATCGCCACATTGGGGCCAAGGAAGTGGAGGCCGAAAGAGGAAGCTTAGGCCCCTGTCTTTTACCAGTTAGGAACTGGGGTAGTCCTTAACCCAGGTGGTTAGAGGCCAACTACTCCCATGTGCTGTAGGCCTCAGGCTCCTCACCTGGAAAATGGACTGATAATTAAAAGTTGCTTCCTAGAGATGTGAAGAAGCATGATCCAATATCAGGGGGGCAGGGGCAGGCTAAACTCAGATCCCAGGGTCATGACTCCGAAAAAGCAAGCAGCCTCTCATTGTTGAGACAGTCATCAGCAGTTTTCATTCCAGACCTTCACTTCCTCCATATAAAGGCACTTTATCCCTGGAGAACAAGGCTAAAAACAAAGATGCACCTAAGGAAATGGGAATATTTCTCAGCTGAATAGATATGAATTGGACCTTCCCCAGTGGAAAAAAACAAACAGACTTCTAATCCAAAAAAATGTTCTCCTAGTCAAAGTAGTGGAAAGGGCACTGAGTGGGGAAAGACTTAGGAGATCTGGATTTTTCTCATGGCTCAGACATTAACTCTCTCTCTGACTCTGGGCAGGCGCTTCTCCTCTGCTCTTCAATTTTCCCTTCCATAAAATAAGGGGGATCGACTGTAGAATTTCAAGGGTTTCTCCTCAATCTTGGAGAAGTTGCGTGATAAAAGGCTGGAGGCTAAGGAGGAAGAGAAGCTGGGGACAGAAAAGTCTTTCTTTTCATGAGATGGGCAGAGATCCAGCCCTTGCTTCAAGCCATAAACAAGGGAATTTGGCCACTTCTGGGTGATTTCTCACCTTCTTGGGCATGGGGCTTTATTTGAAGGAATCTTGGGTTTAAAATTTTTCCTTTCTCCTTTTTTTGGTGATTCCCAAGCACAACGTCCCATCTCCCTTCCACTCTCATCCCTGTCCCCCTAGCCCTAAACTCTTGAAGGGAGTTTGATAATATTTGGTTGAGGGAGAGGAAAATAGGAGAAGAAGAAAAAAGGTGAGAAAGAGGCCAGGCACAGTTTCCTACGCACACGAGGGGAGACGTATAGTGTCATAGAAAGGGTCCTCAACTGGAAGTTGGAAGATCTTAGTTCTAATTTCAGCTCTGTAGCTCACCTACCTTTTTACTTTGGTTGAAGCCCTCTCGGGGCCTCAGTTTTCCCATCTGTAAGATGAAGGTGTTGGTTAGGTGATCTCAAAGGCCCCTTCCGGCTCTGACATGCTATGATCTATGACTAAACAGGAAGAGGGTAATTGAATCAACGCTTTTTTTTTTCTTTCTGAAACGTTGCAAGATGGCAAATCCACCAGGCAGCTGGGAAATCACTTTAACTACTTTTAATTAAAGACTGACAAATCTGTAAACCCTTTCCTGTCCTAACCTTAGCCTCTTGGGCCCCCACCCCCATTCTGTTTCCAGTGCGTTTCCCCAGCAGACCCGCCACATCTGTCCTCAGCATGTTAAGAAAAGCTCTTTGCAGGCTCTGCATTTGTGGTCAGGGCTAAGTTTCCATCCAGGAGGGGAAAGGGCGTAACAAATCTGACTCACTCCCCCCCCCACTCCATTTGGCTTCCAGAGGCCACCCTCTATTGGGGGACAGCAAAGCCTTAGACCAAACAGCAGTGTAAAAAGGTTAGGTGAGGGCAAAAGAGAAGGATGGAAGGTGAGTGGGAGATATAAAGAGGAATGGAGCCATGATGAAGAGCCTCCTAAGAAAGTAGACAGTAGGCCAGGCTACGGAGGCTGGGAGACAAAAAATATAAGACAAAAATGGAAAAACCAAAGGCGAGCCAAAACCATCACGGTGCAGTCATGGGTGGGTGGGATGGTGGTGTAGTATATTTCTTGCCCCATCATGCAACCTGGTTTGGGACCCATACCATGAGGAATGTGCAGATCAAGAGAAAGAGAGCTAAGAAGCACCTGTGAAGTCAACACACCAGCTGCTCTCAATAGTAGTCATAATCCCAACCCTCTCCCATCCTATTCTCCTCTAACCTCTTTTTCCATTGCATCTTCTGGGTCCTCCCTATTTGCTCTAAAGGGAGAAAACTCCTTTTCATCCCCAGATCTTGCACTCTTTCCACCTATTTTGGTACTCCTTGAAACCTAGCTTTCTCCTGAAAACATTTGATCATGTTCCTTTCCAACATTTATCATTTGCCTTTACCGTACCTCTTAGACCCATTTCCAAGGATGCTCCTTTTCTCATACTTCTGACATACAGGACCATAGGGAAAAGTTGGCATTTTTGCTCCCTACCATCACTGTCACCCAGATCTCATCTGAGCTCCCATCACTCAGCATCCCATTTTTCTTTGAAATTTCATTCCAAAATGATCTTTGTCTCCAATGAATAATGTTTGGAAATGACCAAATAAAATAATGTTTAAAAAAAATGAAATTTCATTCCAGGGACAGCTAGGTAATGTTTATAGAGTACCAGGCCTGCAATCAAGAGAACCTGGGTTCAAATGTAGCCTCAGACACTTCTTTGGGGAGTGACCCTAGGAAAGTCACATAACCCTGATTCCCTAGCCCTTATTGCTCTTCTGTCATTAAGATAGAAGCTAATCGTTTTAGAAAAATAAAAATAAAATAAAACAAAAAAGAAAGTTCACTCCATCCTTTTCAGATCCCTACCGTTTTCATTTCTGAATCTTCAGGAAGCACAGTAGCAGGTTTGCCCTTTTTTTCTCTACCCCAAATTCCTAAATTCCTTCAACTCCCCTCTCTCCTTTCTCTACAGCCTACCTCAAGCATGAACATACCTCAGATGCATACCTTGTTTGAATGGAATTTTCCCCCAAGTACTGGAATTCCCAGATTTCACTCTGCTCAGTGCTAAAAATGGATGCCCCATGTCTACTTACTGGGTACCCAGAATGTCAAGACAGAAAAGCAGGAGTCAGAAGACTGGGGCAAGAATGTGCTGCTATTGACTGTCCTTTATATTATTTGAGGCTGCCCTCCCACCATGCCTTGCATGTACCCCCATTGCATCTCCACCTCTTAGAATCCTTCCTTTCCTTCAAAATTCTGCTCAGACAGTGCCTTCTATCTGAAGTCTAGCTGTAGTGCCTTCCTCTCCCCATGGGCCTAGTATTTGTTTTGAACATGCTTATTTATCCACATGCTGCCTTTGCCCAGAAGAATGTAAGCTCCTTGAGGGCAAGTTTTTTTTTTTCAATCCTCACACCTGGAATGCTACCTGGCACTTCATAGGTGATAAATAAATAATGGATAATTAATTGTATGTTCTCAGACAATCACTTTACCACTTTGAGACAGTTTCCTTCTCAGCAAAATGAAGAGATTGGAGTAGATGACCTTTAAGGTTCCTTTCAGCTCTAAATCCCACAATTCTCAAAAGAAAACACAAAAAGGCACCGATGGAAGGTAATTTTTTTCAAACCTGGGAATGTTTCCCCTTCAAACTCTAATAAAATTAAATCCTTCACAAGCAATAATGCCTGCTGAAGGCAGGACCACTCACAGGGTTAAGGGAGATACAGAAATGATCAAAATAGTGTCACAAAAGTAATATTAAATACAAAGTCAAGGGATATGACTTAGAGTTCTGTCACCATTTCTCTTGTGTTTCCTTGGGCATCTCATCTCCCCATCCTAAGCCTAAATTTCCTTCTCTGAAAAATTCAGTTCAATTCAATAACATTTAATTATAAATGGAGACAAACAGAGGGGCTCCCTGATTACCCCCATTACATATACATATTTCTATGTATCAGTTAGGAGGTTAGAATAAAATGACAAAGAAGCTTACACTCTACCGAAAGGGAGAGGAGCAAAAATAAACATGCACAGATAGCCAAATATAAAATATAAACAAAAGTAACACAAAGAAGAACGGAGTGTTCAAAAATGAAAAGACTCTTGTAAAAGGCTGCCCTTGAGTGGAGCCTGGGATGTTGCTGGGGTGTCCAAGAGAAAGATGTAAGGAAGGAGAGTGTTGAAGAATAAATATGCCAACTGGAAACTAAAGGGATTTCCATCAATTGGGGAATGATTAAACAAGCTGTGGTATATGATTGTAATGCAATATTATTGCATGCTAAGAAATGACAAATAAGATGATCACAAAAAAACTTGAAAAGACTTGGATGAAGTGATGCAAAGTGGAGTGAGCAGAACCAGAAGAACTTTGTGCATAGAAACAACACTAATGTACAATGATCAGCTGTGAATTACTTAACTATTCTCAGCAGTTCAAGGACCTGAACAACTCCAGGGTCTCATGACAAAAAAGATATCTAATGAGATAGAAGGAACCCATCGAATCTAAATGCAGATTAAAGCATGCCATTCTTCACTTTATTTCCTCCATGAATTTTTCTCTAGTGTAAATGATGTGTGTCTTCTTTCACAACATGATGTACATGGAAATGTATATGGTAAACCACATGTACAACCTTTTCTGCCATTTTGGGGAGGGGGAAGGTTGAAAGGAGGGAGAGAACATGGATTGCAAAATGTCAGAAAACAGTTACTAAAAATGTAACAATGTGTAATCAGGGGAAAAAAGCTGTCTTAAAACTTTTTTAAAAAGGGTAAAATAGCCCAATTACACAAAGACCAGAATCAGGAGACTGAATGTTGTGTACTGGGCACAGCAAGATGGCCAATTTGGCTGGAGTATATGAGGGAAAGTGATGAGAAATGTCTGGAAAGATAGATTAGATCCAGATTGTAAAAGGACTTAAATACCATTCAAAGAGATTTATGTTTTACCTTAGAGAAAACAGAGAGCAATTGAAGCTTTTTGAGCAGAAGAGTAACATGGTCAGAGAAGTTGGAGAGGTTTAGACTGAAGTCCCATGATTCAGCAAGAATTTAAGTGTCAGAAAGCTCTCTGTATGTTTTAGATAGTAAGCCTTTATCCAAGAAACTGTTTATATTTTCCTCCAATTTTCTGCTTTCCTTCTAATCTTGGCTGCATTAGTTTTGTTTGCATAAAGTCTTTTTAAGTTAATGTAACAAAAATATTCATTTTATATTTTAAAAAAAAGAATGTAAGTGTCAGAAATTGTGCCAGACATTGGAGATATAAAGACAAAAACGAAATAATCTGTGAATGTAAGAAGCCTACATTCTATCAGAGGAAACCATATGTACAGAGGTAAATAAATATATGAGTATATGTATTGCATATGTACTCTACTTGTGAGAATAATCTCCAATCGGTGTGTATTAATATGGAGAGACATAAAATGCCAGTATACAGAAATAAGTAAGGAGAGTGATGACTAAGGGGGCTGACCCTCACTCTGTAAATATTCTCATCCATTGGCAAGCGGCTGAAAGAGAGGTCAGTATGGAGGAGCAACAATATATCTGCTGACATGTGAATCCAAACTGGGAACCACCAAATAGATGCCCATGAAAGTCATCCCTCTCAAACTTTTTTCCTTGACTTCTTGGCATCTGCTTCATTTAACTGACTTAAGAAACAAACAAACCAAACCCTCACCTTCCATCTTAAAATCAATAACAAGTATTGGTTCCAAGGCAGAAGAGTGGTAAGGGCTAGGCAATGGGGGCTAAAGGACTTGCCCAGGATCATACCACTAGGAAATGTCTGAGATTAGATTTGAACCCAGGACCTCTGGTCTCTAGGCCTGGCTCTCAATCCACTGAGCCACCTTAATGCTGTGCTGTAGCTTGTTTTCTTAGGGACAGTGGTGTCAAATTCAAATAGAAAGGGGAGGATGCTAAACTACACATATGAATCCCTTCAGGCTGCATACTGACACAGAAAGCCACAAATTAAAAATATTTATGTTCTATTGTATTTTTATTTATTTTGTTAACTATATTCCAATTCCATTTTAATCTGGTTCCTGCCTGCACTTAGGAGGGCCCTCAGCCTGTTTGTTTGACCCCTCTGGTCTAGGGTATTTTTTATTCCCTCCAGGTTATTAATCTCTCTCTGTTTACACACTCTCCCATAAACCAGCTTTTCCAGCTGGCCATTTAATAAGATTGCAGAGTGACTTAAAAGGTTTGTGATCTTTCCAGGGAGAAATCATTGCTTTACTGCTCACACTAGTCACTGGATATGTCTCTCAGTTTTCCCAGACTGTCCAGTTTTCCCAACCTCCATCCACAATGCTAGCATTGATTACACACCAAGAGTTAGTGGCAAGAGTGTACTGGAGCCAAATTAATCTGGACTTTCTGAGAGCTGATTGTTGAATTTTCAGGGTGAGTATTTACACCTTGGAAATCAGTAACACCCTGTAAATCAAGGCTTGATTTATTGTTTTGTCTAGACTTAAGAAAGCAATGGAGAAAAAGTTAATGTAGATTAAACTTAAAAGTTTGTCCTGTATACATTTTCCCCCTGAAGAGCTGGTTGTTAAACATTTACCAGCATACCCCTGGTTAGCAGTCATTAATTTATTTAGTGTAAAGAGGAATGAACTATTCAACAATGGGGAGGACAAAGGAGTACAGTTTTCTAGGCTCTTGACCACAGAAGCAGAAAATGAGTTTTCTGCTTGGATTCTTTCCCCCTGTGGGAAGGAGGAAGAGATAGACCTCAGAGCTGATCAGTTAGAGAGGTAGCATCTTTCTCCATCTCAGAGGAGGGGAGAAGGATGGTGTCTCTGAGGAGCAATCAAGCCAGGATGCCTGGAAGTAGATCATGAAGGAACAAGACTTAGTTCCTGATCTGGAGAAGTTTCTGCTCTTAGCTTGAATACACATAGGGCTAGAATATTGGCAGAATGTGATAAATGCCTGGGACACCCAAATAAGGAGCCTTGGCGGGGTCAGAACAAGGAAAGGTCATCTCTGGCTTGGGGGAATAGGCTCCTGGGAGAAGGAACGTTTGAGCTGGGTCTTGAAGGATGGGCAGGAATTGGACAGGGAAAGAAGAGGGTGGAGGGCTAGCAGGCAGTCACCCCTGGGAAGGAGCTGGTGGAGAAGAACTGAATTATGTGGAGGAGAAGGACTTTAAGAAGGCAGTTGAGAAAGGAAAACGGGATAGTGTTTTAGGTCTGCCAGCTCCCTGTGGGCTTGGAGGAGGGCAGGATAAGCCTTCCAGGGGCACTAGGAAAATACCCCAGACACTTGGGGGTGGAGACTCCTGGCTCCCATGAGGCCCTAAAACTGCATCTTCAGCCATGTGGAGGCCACCCTGGTTGGGCAGACCCACCCACATACATACATTTTAAAGTTCTTTAAAAGCTCTTGGGGGAGTGGGGCATGGAAAGATCCTTCATCTTCTTCATCTCCCCCACAGAAAATCCCTCCAGCAGTGGTAGAGGAGACCCTATTTACATAAGGGACTGTCCTCTGTGGGAGGGCTGGGCCATCCAGGCTCCAGCTGTGAGCCTCAGTTAGCAGCTCTGTTCCCACCGAAACTCAGCTCCGAAGCCCGACCTCCACCCCCACAGCCTCTTCAGGACCGCAGGGGACACCCTCTACGCTTTAGTCTTCTCTAGGGATGCAGAGACAAGACATGAAGGGCCCAGGCGGCCTCTCACATCACTCTAAACTAGGAGACAGGGAGGGAGGCGAGAGTCAGGGAGAGGTTCCGAAAGGCCTGGCAAGGACTCACAAACTGGACCTCAATCCAGGAGACGGACAGACACCCTCCGAGGTCATGGGAGGTCTTGTTTGTTAGGAGACTTCAGGGCCAAGAGATCCCTCACACTCCAGAACTTACCAGAGTTCTGGATCTCCGTGGCCCCTGGATAGAGGGGACAGGCATCAGGAGGCCAGCTGTAAGGAAGTAGTGGTACCCAGCTGCAGAGGATCCCAGGAGAAGGGCGAGGGCCCATCTGTGGGGGGAGAATTCTGGGCTGCCTCTGAGGGGCAGGTGGAGGGGCCAGCTGGCCCGCAGCACTGACAGGGTAGGGGGAAGAGCTAGACGATAGCATCCTTTTTTAAAAATGGGAAGACTGAAGCCCCTCCCTCCCTGCCTGCCTGCCTCCTGCCCCATAATTATCTACTTGAGAGGAGTATGGACAGATGCTTCAAAAGGGCTGGTCATGGACAATGGGAGGAGTTGTCTTTCTACTCAGCACATCTGGCCACACATCTGGCCCTACTCTCTCATTGTCTCCATGGAAAACAGAAGAGATCTGCCCCTCCTCTGTTTCTTTCTCCAAAGAGAAAGGGTCTGCTTGAATGTCCTACACAGGACTACTGTACACCTGCCCCAGGTCAGAACGAGCATCCAACAGTGTGCAATGTGTCCTTATTCCCTCTCTCATAAGTCCACCCATCTGCTGTCTATTCTGTTCTTTGTCTTCCCACTATCCTTCTTCCATCTGCCCCAAGCCTTTAGCCTCTCCTTTGTTAGGCTTTCATTCCATGAACATTTCTTAAGGGCTTCTTGGGCACAGACCCCTTTGCTGGGCCCTGAGAGAGGCATCAATTTAATTTCTAATTTCTGAGTTCTTTCTCTGCTGAGGCATTGGTAGGGTTGGAGTCATTTCTCGAAGGCCCTGTGAAGGCTTTCTCTGTGGTGCCTCTAGTGGGGAGAGTGAATGGGCCTGTGGTCATTTGCTCCCTTTGGGGCTTGGGGATTGTGTATGGGGGAGTGGACAGAGGATGGAGTGTCAACCTCTGAGACACCCAGGGTAGGTCTGCCTTTGGGCCCTTATTCAGTAGGAACACCATGGGGTCAGCAGAAACTGTAAGAAGCACCCAGAGTCAGAACTCAAGAGATCTCCAGAGGGAATCTCCGAATGAATGAAAAAGGGGCGGCTGGGTAGCACAGTGAATAGAGTGTCAGACTTGGAGTGTTCAAACCTGGCTTTAGACAGTTCCTAGCTGTGTGGACCCTGAGCAAGTCACTTAATCTCCATTGCCTAACTCTTGCCCTTCTGTCTTAAAATTCACACTAAGACAGAAGGTTAAGGTTTTTAAAAAGAAAATGAATGAAAAAACACTTTTAAAGTGTTTGCTTATGTGCAAAGCACTGTACTAAGTACTACAGATACCAAGTAGCAAAGCAACATAGATCCTGCTTTTGATAAGCAAGATGATTTCAGAAAAGGCTGGAAAGATCTGCAGGAACTGATGCAGAGTGAAATAAGCAGAACAGGGAGAGCATTGTACACAATAACAGCACTATTTGGATGATGGCTATCTATGAAAACTGGGCTACTCTCAGCAATGCAATGATCCGGGACAATCCTGAAAGACTTTTGATGGGGAAAGCTATACACCTTGTGACAGAGACTGGCACATAAGCAAAGTGCCAGGCTGAAGAGTGTGTGGATCTGATCAGCTCGATGGGGGTAGGGGCCCGAGGAGGTTGGAATCTTGAGGAGAAGCAGAAGGTTCCTTCTGAAGATCAGTTGGTCTCTCAGACGGGAGAAGCTGAAGAGAGAAGATTGAGTAAGACTTTCTCCTGAGGGTTACCCACTTTTTCCTGCTTGTGACTGGAAATCTTTCCCCCCCAACATTTCCCAATTGAAGAGACTCACTGAAGAGAAATCTGAGAAAAGGCATTTTGAATCTCTGTCAGACTTTACCTCAGCTCCTGGTGCCCTGGGTCTGAACTGTGGCCAAGGGGACAAACCCAGGATCAGCCAACCTGACTTTCTCTCAGGGGGCTCAGGCTGTCAAAGCCTGAGTTCCCCCCAAACTTGAGGAGGGAGGAAGAAGGGTTTTAGATAGAGACAGAGACCCCCTTTCCCCACTTTCTTCTCCCATACTTTCCCTGCCAGTTAATCCTTTGTATTATCCTGATTGAGTTGACATTAAAATAGTTATCTTTTCCCCAAGCTGTGAATCAAGTGTGAATGAACAGATCCAGGGGAGACCCTTTGGTCTCTTGTAGTGGAGGGGAGACAAGAGGACAAGAGGAAATCTGGGAGAGTAGCCATAGCTAAGGAGAGAAGGCAGAAGGGGGAAAATCCTCAAACCCCCTCTCCTCTCTCTGAGCCAACCCTAAACATCAGCTGTCCTCCTGGATCCTGTTCCCTTTACCATCCCAAACCTTTTCTCCATTACATCTGCTGTCTCCCCCGAACCCCACTTTGAGAAGGGAGGTCGCCACTCTTTTTCTATCAATACTGAAAGACCAAACCTTTCGTTCACTACAACCTCCAAAAAAAAGAACCACTGGAGTCGTCTTTCACATCAGTGTATTTATGAACTTATTTTGGAGTTTTGGTTATGTATAAGTGTACTCTTAAAACAATGACCAATATAGAGGTATATTTTGCATGACAATAAGAAAAATGTTGAGAAGAAAAAAGAAAAAATATATAGGTCCTTCTTTCAAGGAGTTTACATACTTTTTTTTATTTTTAACCCTTACTTTTTGCCTTAGAAGTAATACTGTGTATCAGTTCCAAGACAGAAGAAAGGTAAGGGCTAGGGAATGAGAGTTAAGTGACTTGCCCAGGGTCACACAGCTAGGAAGGGTCTGAAGACACATTTAAGGCCAGGACCTTCTGTCTCTAAGCCTGGCTATCTATTCACTGAGCCACCTAGCTGGCCCCAGGAGCTTCAATTCTAAGGGAGGAAACAACTACAAGTCTGATGGAAAGATGATAATAATAATAATAATAATAATAATAGCTGGTATGTATATAGTACTCATTATATGCTAGGCACTGAACTAAATGTTTTGCAATTAGTATCTCATTTTATCTTCACAAAACCCTAGAAAATAGATGTTACTGTTGTCCCCATTTTATAGTTGAGGAAACTGAAGCAATCGGAGGTTAAGTGACTTGCCCAGGGTCCTACAACTAGTATCTGAGTATCTGAGCTCACAATACCGACTCCAGATCTGGCCCTCCATCCACTTCACCACCTAATTGTCAAGATCCCATAGTAGGGTACAATGGCAAAGCAGATGGTGATGTCTCTTTTTAAATGTCATTTCTATTTAATATCTGTTTCTGATTTTGAACCATTTGACAGTGCCAAGGGCTTTGGTGCCAAAAACTTTCTTTCCAGAGCCTTCAAAAGATGTAGTTACTGAGGAGGTGAAGGTTTTAGCAACTGTACAAACAGTTGTCAGGTTGCATCTCCATTATAGGTAGTACTATGGCCTTAACTTATCCCTCTGGGGCAATAAGTCAATGGTTGGTGTTGGGGTAAGATGGACCCCTTCTCCATGGGATTCCCCTGACTGATAGCCGTGGTGGTCAGGCTGGAAGGGATCAGGGCTGATGGTCTAGGAAAGTGAGGAAGGGAGGATGCTCCCAGTCTCAGGGTTTGGGCTCAGGGTATGGAGTCATTTCCATGAAGGTAGAAGGGAAGATGGTGGCTGTGATTTGACTTGCATAGCACATGACACTTCCTGTCTCTCTCTTGGGGGGCCTTGCTGCTTCAGCTTCCCCATCTTCCTCAGTATTGCCCAGTCTTGTGTTTCAGATCCGATGCCTATTCTGGGAACCATTTGCTGTGGGGCTCACAGATGATGCTCACAGATGATTTTCCATTGAGTGACAAGGGATTAAGGCTGAGGGCTTGGATGGAGGAGCCTGGTAGCCAAGGAGGGAGATTTTGCCAGCCTGTGAGTTTCTAGGCCCTCAGATGTCCCAGTGAAATGGGAGTAGAGGGAACACTGGGGGAGTGTTAGAGCAGCCAGGTTCTCCCCAGCCTACCCTGTGCAGAGCAGCAGAGGTAAGGAGGCCTTTGTCTCTCTGGTCCTGGGCAGCAGACCTTTGGTCCCCATCCTCTCCAATCCCCACCTCATCCCCTCCCACTCCCAACTCTCTAGGAAGCTCAGCCCCCTTGTCAATTTGGAGAACTTTCTCAGGGTGAGTTACTTAATCTCCCTGACAGGCCCCAGGCCCTCTGTCCAAACATTTGACAAGGTCACATGACAAGACACCCAGGGAGAGGGGCCAGGGCTGGTGAATGACAAGGTCACATGATCACTGGCTGACCCTGCCAGAAAGTGTGAATGTGACTGACAGTTTCCTTCAATGTTTAAGCAGGACGATTCCCCATAGAAAAGAAAGGGGCTGTTTCTGGAGGCCAGTGAGCGGGTGGGGCAGGGAGAGGGGGCCCGAGAGCTGGCTTGGACATGCTCCTGAACATCTGAGCCTGGGTCTGATTTGTCTTCTCCCAGCCGGAGCCTGAGGGCTTTGCAATCTGATTGTTATCTCTGAGTGGGGGGAAATTGTCCCCTTATTGTTTATGGGGGGGGATGTTATTTGGGGCTGCTTAGGGAAGGCACTGGGCAAAGTCCACTTGTTGTCTGGGAGCCCAGCTTGGGCAGAAGGTGGGGTTTTGTTTCAGAGCCTTAGGATAGGTGAGAGTCTGCTTATCGTCTGGTGACCTGGACTGGAGGGAATCTGAGTGTGGTGATGGGAAATGAGCCGCTCACTGACTGGGTTAATTGTAGAGAAGAGAGGAGATGGGAGTCCAGTCCTGCAGTCTCAGTCTTGGAAGGAATTGGGGAGGAAGTGGATGTGTATTTGAGTTGGGACTAGGAGGAGGCTGGTTATTGCTTCCAGTTAATTGTGGTCTAAGAGCCTGACTCTGGGACTAAAGGGAGTTTTCTGAGAGCCTGGGCCAGGGGAAAGTTCAGGCTTTTGCAATTATCCTCCTCCCTGACAGACCTGGAAAGTGCTAGGGTTGGTCCCTGCAAATCAGTCCCCTATTCATCCAGCTCCTCCTAAAATAAACATTATTTTCCTATTGGCCCCACCCATCTTGGTTCTGACTTCATTGGTTGTTCCTTGAGTTGAGTAAGAAGTGTGTGTGTGGGGGGGTGGAAGTGGGGAGGGGGACCAAAGCAAAAACTAGAACATGCAGATCACAGATTGGCTGTCATCAACAGCCTAGGCTAGGGACACAATCTTCTGCCAAAATCTGGTTCAGTCATTAGCCCTCTATCTTTCTTCTGTCCATGGGGTTGGAGCTGGAAGATACGTGTTTAAATCTCACGCTCTGTTACTATTTGTGTGATGGTGGACAAGTCATTCCAGATTTGTGAGGAAGTCCTGGGTTCAAATCTGGTATCAGACACTTCCCAGCTGTGTGACCCTGGGCAAGTCACTTAACCCCCTTTGCCTAGCCTTTACCTGTCTGCTGCCTTAGAACCAATACACAGTATTGATTCCAAGACAGGAGGTAAGGGTTTAAAAAAAAAGTATGAGCCTCACTCTCCTCGTTTATAAAATGAGGGGATTGGGCTAGGTGGCATCCAAGGGCCTTCCTACTTCTATAGCTCTAATCCTATGACTCTCCAATCTCAGCACACACCTCAGTCTGAAGGTTACCATATGTCATGTGATGCCCTGACCTCCATCTCTGAAATTCCAGGTTCATCTTTACCTGGATTCAAATCAGCAAATATTTGCTGAGTGTCTACTGAGTACTGAGCACTGTTCTAAGGCACTGGTTCTTTAAACTTCTTATGCCCCTTTGCAATGCAGTCAATATTTATTAAACATCTATTCTGTTCAAGGTACCATGTTAGACACTGAGACTACAATGACAAAATATCCCACTGGGGAGCAATCAACATGGAAGCATGTGCTTCAAGGCTTTGGGCTGACCATATCTGCATATGAAAAGGGAAAGAATGTAACCTACAGAGATTAACATTGGGGATGATATAAAATACTCCCCATCACCTAGAGTGAGGAGGGACTCAAGCTCCCAAGATGTTGGGGCTAGAAAGAGAAATTGAAAGAAAGATTAATCTGGAGGCCCCTGACGGTCTCTGTAGCTGAGACCCTGAGAGAAAAAGACTGGAAAACCAAAGGGGAAATTTGTGCCTGTTCCAGGGAAGGATTTCTGCTTCTTCTGACAGGACTAGAAAGAACAATGAAAAGGCTATGTATGGGCTTTAAACTACCAGCATGGTTCAGTGCCTGCTCTTTCCTTAAAGAGATAGATGGAGATTTCTGCCAACCCAGAAGCTGGAGATGATGCAGATGCAGAAATAGAGCCTTCAGCAAGATGGTATTTATCCAAACAGCTTCAGACAGAGGTATGATTTGGCCCTTTGTGTGTGCCCTGGCTGTGTTTCCTGTGTTCCCCTTCATATATGTGTATTGACTACTTGTTTTAGAGACGTGTGTGCCCTTCTTTGTATTTGTCCCTTTTGTGTGTTTCCTTTTTTTCTGTTGTTCTTGTATATACTTTTGGGAGAAGGTACCCCAATTTTATCAGGGAAATGTTTTGTAGCTATTTTTCTTAGAATATCATTTCATTAGATGTTTTTGCTTTGTTTAAAATGAATTGTGCCCTCTGGCTGGGCATTAAAGGTAACTCATGGGTCGAGGCCTTAGGTGATGAAAATCTATGGAATACTTTGATGCAGGAGTTGCCACTCCCTGGGCATGCCCAACTCTTTGCGACCCCTTTTGGTGTTTTCTTAGCAAAGATAATGGAGTGGTTTACCATTTCCTTCTCCAGCTCATTTTACAGATGAAACAAATAGGGTTAAGTGACGAATCTAGGGTTACTCAGTTAGTAAATATCTGAGGTCATATTTGAACTCAGGAGATGAATCATCCTGACTCCAGGTACTTTATCCATGACACCATCTAGCTACCTTTCCTTTAAAAAAAAAAAAAGTTTGCAAACCCGTACCATCCATCTTAGAATTAATACTGTTTATTGATTGGTTCCAAAGCAGAAAAACAGTTAGGGCAAGGCAAAAGGGGTTAAGTGACTTGTCCAGGGTCACATAGCTAGAAAGTGTCTGAGACCACATTTGAACCCAGGGTCCTCCGGTCTCTTGGCCTGGCTCTCAATCCACTGGGCCACCTAGCTGTCACCCCTGCCTTTCCTCTTAATAGTCATTCTACTACCCAGAGCCTTCAAGCTACCCTAAGCTTCCTATCAGAAAGAACAATTCTGATAATTCACCTTAAGGTGTAGGGGCTGAATATGCTACTCCAGGGGTGTCAAGAGAAGATTTAGGGCAGGAGAAAAACATGTTCTCTGACAGTTATTTGAAGGGCTGTCATGTCGAGCTGAGATTAAATGTGTGCTGCCAAGTTCTTTGAGCAGGCAGGCTTTTCCCTCCCTGTAAGAAAACACTTCTTAACAGAGCTACAGAAAATTGAAATGGACTGCTCCCTAAGTTAGGAGTAAATTCCCCATCACTGAAGATCTTTAAGTAAGGACTGGTAATGATTTTAAGGAGGATATTGTAAAAAGGACTATTATTTCAGATAGAGTTTGAACTATGTCATCCTTAGGATCCTTTCTAGTTCTGAAATTCCAGGATCATATTCAGGCCAAATTTTAACCTGCCTTTAAAATTCCTTCATCTTGGGAGCAGTTGGAATAGAGAACCAAGCCTGGAGATGGGAGATCCTGAGTTCAAATCTTAGCTCAGACACTTCCCAGCTGTGAGACCCTGGACAAGTCACTTAACCCCCATTGTCTAGCCCTTACTGCTCTTCTGCCTTGGAACCAATACACAGTGTTGATTCTAAGCCAAAAGGTAATGGTTTAAAAAAACAAAATTCCTCTATCTTCTGGTCCCATCTCATCTACAAGTAGAATCAGAGAATCTCGGAATTAGAAGGGATTTTAAAGATCATTCGGCCCAGTCCCATACCTGAAGAAAGATCCCTGCCATAGTGTCTCTGACAGTCGATGCGGCCCAGGCTATCCCCAGACCCTCGTCATATTCTAGGCAGGCAGGGGTCCCCCCAGGTCTCCCCTGTCCCATCCCCCCCCACTCCCACATCTACCAGCCTCCTTCCCGCCTCTGTACTTTGATGAGCCATGCCTCCTCTCTCCCTAGCCAAATGCTACTCATCTTACCCATAATTCACCCAGATCCCGTGCTGTCCCAGGCATTCAGCTGTTCCAGTCGGTCATCTATGAACCCGCGTAGATGATCCGGACACGGTATTCGCCCTGAGAAGGGAAAAGGAGATGGATTGGAAGCCGAAGGGCTGGGGTTTCCCATCCTGAGTCCCTTCACCTTCCCAGACCCCAGATATATGACCCCAGATCAAAATCAGGCCCCAAGGCAAACAAGAGCTTCTGGTTTTCCCCCGAGGTGGAGGGGGGGAAGAAAAGGGAGACCAGGAAAGAGGAAAACACGCAGCCATGGACCACACCAACGCAGTCCACGGGGCCCTCCTCCTGCCCTTGTAAACTGGAACCCAGATGGGTGAATTATTTTTCTTTTCTTTTTTTTTTAACTCTTACCTCCCATCTTAGAATCAATACTGTGTCTGGGTTCCAAGGCAGAAGAGCAGTAAGGGCTAGGCAATGGGGGTTAAGTGACTTGCCCAGGGTCACACAGCTAAGAAATATCTGGGGCCAGATTCGAACCTAGGACTTCCCATCTTTAGGCCTATCTCTCTATGCACTGAGCCCTCTAATAGCCCCTGAAATATTTTTCAATTCAATTCAGTAATTAAGTAATTATAATTATAATAAGTAAATATTAATTCCTACTATGTGTTAGGCATAGGTGTTGGGACAGCTGGGTGGCACAGTGGAGAGAGTCACAAGCCCGAGTTCAAATCTGACCTCGGACACTTTAGCTGTGTGATCCTGGGCAAGTCACTTTATTCTTTTTGCCTCCATTTCTTCATCTGTAAAATGAGCTGGAGAAGAAAAAAGATCATTGGAGAGTAAGAAAATAATATAAAATATTATATTATTATAATTTATTCTAATATAGATGATAAATTATAATTAAAATAATATAAAATATTTTTAAAATAAAATAATAAGTGACTCTCTCCAGCTGGAGAAAAAAATAAGTTGCCATATCTTTGCCAAGAAAACCCCAAATGGGATTCACAGGACGGAAGTGACTAAATAACAAGACCCTAAATAACCAGAGCAACATGTTTCAGGTGTGGTGCTAAGGGCTGAGGATACAAAAAGAGACAAAAGATAGTCCCAAAGAACTCATGTTGTAACATGATCTCATTATTTGTGTGGGCCTAGGCACTGTGGACTCTTGGGCAAGTCACCTAACTGCCTTGTGACTCAGTTTCTTCATCTGTAAAATGGACTTGCTAGCATTCAAGTTCAGTTTTAAATCGAGTATTAGGAGGGATTCACATTCCAGCCATTAGAATCTCACTGTCTTTGAACTAAAGAGAATCCTCCATTCATTACCAAGGAGCTCCGTGGGGTAAGAATATTGCCTCCTGCCTGTGTGGCCTTGGACATGTCTCTGTACCTCAGTTTCCTTCTCTGTAAAAGAAAAAGGTTGTTCTGGCAGATTTCTAAGGACCTTCTTTGTATTGTGAGCTCCTCAGAGGCAGGGACTATCTTGCTTCCTTTTGTGTCTCTAGAGTTTAGCACAGCACCTTGCAAAAAGTAAGTGCGTAATAAATGTTCATTTGTTAACAAGTTTAAAATGTCATTGGGAAATAGCGGACAAAATAAATAAAAATAGAATAAAACGTAGATCATGTTAATATGTGGTCCAGGTCAATATGTGGCTGGCAGGGATCCTTAGGTTTGGTTCCATGGCTGCCATTTCTATTTGAGTTTGGCCACTGCTTTGAGCTGATGCTCTTCACTATACATAGGAATATACATAAAGTTATGCCGATGAGCAGTCTTGTAATAACATCAAAAATGGGGGGCAGTTGGTGGCTCAGTGCATTGAGAGCCAGGCCTAGAGATGGGAGGTCCTGGGTTCAAATTTGACCTCAGACACTTCCCAGCTGTGTGACCCTGAGCAAGTCACTTAACCCCCATTGCCTAGCCCTTACCTCTCTTTTGCCTTGGAGCCAATACATAGTATTGATTCTAAGCTGGAAGGTGAGGGTGTAAAAATAAAAAAAAATTGAGCTCAGACTCTTCCTGGCTATGTGACCCTGGACAAGTTACTTAACCCCATTTGCCTCGCCCTTACACTGGACTTTAAGGTTTACAGAACACTTTATAAATTCCATCTCATTTGATGCTCACCACAGCTGTGAATGTAGCCACTATGGTTATCCCACTTCAAAGATGGGGAAACTGAAGCAGAGTTAGCCATGATTATCCCATTTCAAAGATGAGGAAACTGAGGCAGAGTTAGCCATGATTATCCCATTTCAAAGATGGGGAAACTGAGACAGAGTTAGTGATGATTATCCCATTTCAAAGATGGGGAAACTGAAGCAGAGTTAGCCATGATTATCACATTTCAACAATGGGGAAACTGAAGCAGTTAGCCACGATTATCCCATTTCAAAGATGAGGAAACTGAAGCAGAGTTAGCCATGATTATCACATTTCAACAATGGGGAAACTGAAGCAGTTAGCCACGATTATCCCATTTCAAAGATGAGGAAACTGAAGCAGAGTTAGCCATGATTATCCCATTTCAAAGATGGGGAAACTGAGGCAGAGTTAGCCATGATTATCCCATTTCAAAGATGAGGAAACTGAGGCAGAGTTAGCCATGATTATCCCATTTCAAAGATGAGGAAACTGAGGCAGAGTTAGCCACGATTATCCCATTTCAAAGATGGGGAAACTGAGGCAGAGTTAGCCATGATTATCCCATTTCAAAGATGGGGAAACTGAAGCAGAGTTAGCCACGATTATCCCATTTCAAAGATGGGGAAACTGAAGCAGAGTTAGCCATGATTATCCCATTTCAAAGATGGGGAAACTGAGGCAGAGTTAGCCACGATTATCCCATTTCAAAGATGGGGAAACTGAAGCAGAGTTAGCCATGATTATCCCATTTCAAAGATGGGGAAACTGAGGCAGAGTTAGCCACGATTATCCCATTTCAAAGATGGGGAAACTGAAGCAGAGTTAGCCATGATTATCCCATTTCAAAGATGGGGAAACTGAAGCAGAGTTAGCCGATTATCCCATTTCAAAGATGGGGAAACTGAAGCAGAGTTAGCCATGATTATCCCATTTCAAAGATGGGGAAACTGAGGCAGAGTTAGCCACGATTATCCCATTTCAAAGATGGGGAAACTGAAGCAGAGTTAGCCACGATTATCCCATTTCAAAGATGGGGAAACTGAAGCAGAGTTAGCCACGATTATCCCATTTCAAAGATGGGGAAACTGAAGCAGAGTTAGCCATGATTATCCCATTTCAAAGATGGGGAAACTGAGGCAGAGTTAGCCGATTATCCCATTTCAAAGATGGGGAAACTGAGGCAGAGTTAGCCACGATTATCCCATTTCAAAGATGGGGAAATTGAGGCAGAGTTAGCCATGATTATCCCATTTCAAAGATGGGGAAACTGAGGCAGAGTTAGCGATGATTATCCCATTTCAAAGATGGGGAAACTGAGGCAGAGTTAGCGATGATTATCCCATTTCAAAGATGGGGAAACTGAGGCAGAGTTAGCCATGATTATCCCATTTCAAAGATGGGGAAACTGAGGCAGAGTTGGCTTGCTCAGTAGCACATAGCTAACAAGTATCTGAGGCCATATTTGAATTGAGGACTTTTTAACTCTGCATCCCAGGCTCTTTGCAGTGGGCCCCGAAGCAGCCTCCGGATGCCCTCTGAGATCCCTTTCCACTGGCTGGGACTGAGGTCTCGAGACCCAGATGCCAAACTCAGCCCCTTGCCCGACCCCCTCCAGCCTCTTGCTAAGTGCAGCACCGCCCTGGGATGCTCCCTGCTCGGGTGTTTGGAGGCCGGGGAGGGTGTTTTCGTTGGGAATTAGAACAATTTGGGGCCGTTTCTGCGGCCGGCCGCGGCCCTTGTTTGGTTTCACCTGGGAAGCCCCACAAGTGGCCCCTCCGGAGCACCATGAATGCAGACACTTGACCCCTGGCCGCAGCAATTAGTTTAAGCCGGGGTTTGTGTACCACTTCACAAGCTTTAATCCGGCCGGGCCGCTGGGCCCGCAGCCTTTCAGCGCATTTGGGGTCGCCTCACATGCTCTCAATGGCCTGGCGGGGGGCATTGTGCGGCCAGAAAGGCCCGGCCGGGGGGGGGGAAAGGCGCCCTCTCTTTCAGGGGAGACAGAGCAGCTTTAGACCCAGGGCCGGGCGGTTTGCATATCAATATGGCCCGAGCTGAATGGGGCCACTGAGCTGAGAAATAGGATCACTATCAGCCTGTCCAGCTTTTCAGAGGTACTTGGGAAACTCTAAAGCCCCCATGTCAGCCGGAGCAAGCCCTCAAGCGGGGAAGGAGGGAGGGGAGAAGCGAGGAGCCTCGAGCCATTCACCGGCCAGACAAGGGAGGGCGCAGGCAGACAGACAGACGGCGGTCCGGCGCCCCTGCCGACCAGGCCAACCCCAGCCGGCCCCCTCCGAGGGCCTCAGAGCCCAGCCTCGTGCTCGGGGATGGGGGGGCGCCTTGCTCAGGAAGATGGGGAGGTGCCAATAGGAAGGGGTGCACCCAGAGCCGTGGGGGGCTCATTGGCCCTTGCCAGGGCCCTGAACCACAGGAACACAGAACCGGAGAGCTGGAAGGGACGTCTTAACTTGGGGCCCTCAGCCCGGGGGAGGGGGTCCATGAGTAGATTTTAGGGGGTCTGTGAACGCGGATGGGAGAAAACGACGTCTTTATCTTCACTGGCCTCTGGTTTCCTTTGGATCCTGCGGGGTTTGGGCTATGCACTCAACAAGGAGTCCTTGGTCTGAGAAGGAGCCCATAGTCCGGCAGACCCCCAGAGGGCCTCCGAACCAGCCCAGCCTCGCCCCCCACAGCCATTGCACCGTCACTATAAAGTCCCAGTGGAGGCGCGTCCGGCCGTGCTGAGTCTTCCTCCGCTCCTCCGCGGCGCTCCTCCTGGGACCCCAGGTCCCAAGATCCCAGGCTCCAGCCCTGCCGACCTCGCTCAGGCCGGCTCGCCTACATGGTCAAAGCCTCTGTAAGTTCTGCCCTTTTCCAGAGGGCGCTTCTTACTTGCTGGCTTTGAGGACCCCCACCCTACTCCCAACTCTCCAGCGCCCTCACCCTTGGCTTAGAGTTTCCACGGTCCAGCCTGCCTGGATCCACTTCCCCTTTTGCACTACCCCCCCAGCCACTCTCCCCCTTCCCCATTAGGATCCTGGCCCCCTTCCCAGCAACAGAAGAGCCCCTACAAACCCCAATTTCTGCATTAGGTGGCTCCTGCCTCCACGACAAAGGATGCCGGGACACGGCCTGGGGAGGTCCTAGAACAAAGAGCTTCCCTGTGACAAAGGAGGCCGAATTCCTCTTCCTCAGGTCATGGGGATCCTCATCCATGCTTGACCCTTGGGATTATTCCCCTTCCACTTAAATCCTCTTCTGAAGCCTCACAGAGACACGGAGGAGGACCCCTTAGTTCTCCAGGACTCTGCTCTTCTCTCCATCCCTCTCCAGCGATGGCCTGACTAGCTGGGTGGCTCAGTGGATTGAGAGCCAGTCCTAGAGACGGGAGGTCCTAGGTTCAAATCTGGCCTCAGCCACTTCCTAGCTGTGTGACCCTGGGCAAGTCACTTGACCCCCATTGCCTCGCCCTTACCACTCTTCTGCCTTGGAGCCAATACACAGTATTGATTCTAAGATGAAAGGTAAAGGTGTTTTTTAATTTTAAAAATAATAATAATTAGGGTGAGCCTGAGAATATGAGCTTGGACATTAATGATGATGATGATTCCCACGTACATCATACTTTAAGGTTTGCAAAGCACTTTATAGGTACAGGCATCCCTTCTCCATCATTGGGTTTTAGGGAGTGGTACTCCCTGTAATCTGGAAAATACATGTAAAATGATTTGGCCCTCTCTTCGTATCAGAGAAGAAATCCGAATTTTTTCTTTTATTTTCTTTTATGGGTGTTTACAGTAAAAGAAATGTGTGTACATTTATGGCATTAGAAGATAAAATACATTGATATACAATATGATACATATAGTTTATGAATTCCTGAGTTTCTCAACTTTTTCTGTGCCATCTACTGGCCTTTGCATATGGTCTGGGGCTTCTATAAAACTCCAAAAAGAATTCCCATTTAATTTCTTATGTCAACCCACAATATATTGAAATTACGATGGGGAAAGTCATGATGTGGAAGGGCCGCCTATATTATTTCATCTGATCCTCACAGCAGTCCAGGGAGGTAGGTGCTACTATTGTCTCCATTTTACATTTGAGGGAACTGAGGCAAACAGACATTAAATTACTTCCTCTTGTCACAAAGCTAGTAAATGTCTGAGACTAGATTTGAATTCAGGTCTCCTAAACTTTGGGTCCAGCACTATATGCATTGTGCCACCTCCTTATATGTAAGAGATGAAAGACTCAGGAAGCAAAGGGAGATTGTTTTTTGGTTTTTTTTTTTAGACAAGGCCAAAGGGAAATTGGTTTTGCTTGACTACATATCTGTTATAAGAATTTTTCCCCTTTTCTCCCACTGGATGAGAAGGGTGGAAATGAAAAAAAAAATCTTTATTTAAAAAAAAGAATTAATTTTTAAAAATAACACATGAGAGGAGAGCAAGGTCCTGACAGGCTTACCACCTGATTGAAAAAGCTGTAGGCAATGGAACAGCTAGCTGGCTCAGGAGATAGAGAACCAGGCCTGGAAGTGGGATGTCCTGGGTTTGAATGTGACCTCAGACACTTTCTAAGTGTGATGCCCTGGGCAAGTCACTTAACCACAATTCCTAGCTCTTAGTGCTCTTCTCGCTTTGGAATGTACACTTGATATTGATTCCATGACACAAGGTAAGGATTTTTTAAAAAACTGTAGGTAAAATTGACTTTAGCACAGCTCTATGGATCATTCCCCTTTGCCCCCTTATCCCTGCTGAGATATTCCATAGGCATTTCGTGCCTCCCTCTACTTCACTTCAAAGAAGATATTTATTCCCATCAGAAGGTAAAACAGGAGTTTGGATCCAAGGCTACTCTGCTTTCCTCAGAGAAACAAAGGTGTACTAGTTGAAAATTCTATCTATCTGCTCCCCTCTATATTGTTTGTCTAGATGCAATCAGGATCTAATTCTTTTTTTTTTTTTTAAACCCTTACCTTCTGTCTTGGAGTCAATACTGTATATTGGCTCTAAGGCAGAAGAGCAATAAGGGCTAGGCAGTGGGGGCTAAGTGACTTGCCCAGGGTCACACAGCTGGGAAGTGTCTGAGGTCAGATTTGAACCTAGGACCTCCTGTCTCTAGGACTAGCTCTCAATCCACTGAGCTACCCAGCTGCCCCCCAGGATCTAATTCTGATTGATTTGCCATTATTATTGGAGGACAACTCAAACTCTGTATCCAAGGCTTGCCCCCTTTTGCAAGAAATACAAGCTCCACAAAGAACCTCATTAGCAAAGAAACCCATTTATCCAAATTGTAGCAAAACAGAAATCAGAGATGTACACAGGAGAATGTATAGCAGACAATACAGAGCGAAGGAGTTCTCCTATTGGAAATAAGATAACTCGGCTCAACTGTGAGGGAGGGTTCTGGTTCTAACCCAAGCAGAAACTCCTTGCCGTGTCTAGGGTAGCAAGCTGGGGATGATGGAGACTACCCACTCCTTCCATGTCTTTCCAAAATCTTTTCCCAGCAACCAACCCAATCAGTTGGCCTCTTCCATCTTCTCTCTCCAAGATGGAAGCCAGAAGGTCCCAATGTGACTCACCTCTTGAGGAGTCTTTTTTTTTTTAAACCCTTACCTTCCATCTTGGAGTCAATACTGTGTATTGGCTCCAAGGCAGAAGAGCTGTAAGGGCTAGGCAATGGGGGTCAAGTGACTTGCCCAGGGTCACACAGCTGGGAAGTATCTGAGGCCAGATTTGAATTGAGGAGTCTTCAAGCCTGAAGAGCCCTAAAGAGGGCTTGAATTAAGAAGCCTCTTGATAAGGGTGAAAGAGGAGAGTATAAAAGTTTGCTTGAAGCATAACATAAAAAAGCCCTATTCTTGGCAACTGGTCCCATCACTTACTTCCTGGCACATAGAGGGAGAGGAAATGGAAGCAGTGTCAGATTGTATATTCTTGGGCTCAGAGATCACTACAGATGGCAACTGCAGCCATGGAATTAAAAGATGTTTTCTTCTTGGAAGGAAAGCTATGGCAAATCTGCAGGGTATACTAAAAAGCAGAGACATCGCTTGGCTGACAAAGGTCTGTATAATGAAGGCGATGGTTTTTCCAGTAGTTTGTTTTTCATACGGCTGTGAGAGTAGGACAATAAGGAAAGCTGCGAAGCTCAGCATGGACACCCTTGAATTGTGGTGCTGGAGAAAACGTTTGAGAGTCCCTTGGACAGCAAGGAGATCAAATCAGTCAATACTCAAAAGAAATCTACTCATTGAAAGGTCAAATACTGAAGCTGAAGCTGAACTATTTGGACCACATGATGAGAAGTCAGGACTCATTGGGAAAAAAACAAACAAACAACCTTGATAGTGGGAAAGAGTGAAGTTTGCAAGAGGAAAAGGAGACAGCAGAGGATGAGATGGCTAGATAGCAGCGTGGAAGCAAGAAACATGAGCTTAGCCTGGAGATACTGGATTCTGGAAGATCCTGGCATGCTTTGGTCCATGAGGTCACAAAGAGTTGGACATGATTGAACAATAACAACAAAAAAGTGTGTGTGCATGCGTGTTCTTTTACTAGAGGCTATGCTAACTTATTATAGAGATCGTGAAGAAAATGCTTTAATGGCCTTAAAGTATTGGGCAAATCTAAGCTGTCATTGTTATTATTATTCATTAATTCCAGGAAAATTCCAGCAGCCAGGGATTCTGCTTGTGACAGAATCTAGGCATGCAGGATCTGTTTCTCAGGGAACCAAGAGGCCGACCTTAGGATGTTTTCACCCATCCCTAAATACACACTTTGAGCTTACGGTTTCCATTGAAGGGGGTGAGAATAGCTTGAGATAGTTGGGTGTGGGCTAGGGGGTGGCAGAAAGGGAGATCAGTTAAGAAGCAAGCAACCCAGGCCTGGGCCACACCAGAGTCCACAAGGGTTCTGTCTGTGCCTACATCCTATACCTCTGCTGATCTGTACACATCTGTGCTCAGGTGGCTCACCCAAGGTGTCAGACCTGGAATGAGATGGTCCGGAGGCTTGGTCTCTATGTCCTGCTTCTATGTTTGCACCCTGGCTGGAAGTCCAATCAGCGTAGTGCTGTCCCCTGATGTCCTCCATCACCATGCACGCCACCACCCCTGCCATTTAATGCCCAAGCCTAAAGTCCTGCTGAGCACACTACAGAAGAAATGGAAATTCTGGTGGCACCTTCACCTCCTGTAGCGAATGCTAAATAGCTGGGGCTTTTCAAGGAGGCGATTTAGAAGCGGTCTTGACAAAAGGATAGCGGACAAGGCAGGAGGAAGGAAACAAGCATTCCAGACGTAGGAGCTGATGTGTGTTGGAAACTCAGCATCAGGTTGTGGAAAAGTGATGGAGTGAGGGTTCTCAGCCTGGGGTATGAGAAGCTTGTCGAGGGAGCACAGGTATAGCTGGTAATTGCAATATCTTATCGAAATTAATCTCTATTCTATTCCTCATGTGCATGTGCATGCTAACCTCTACAATTTATTTCCTTTTATAAGGCACAACAAGAAGGGTTGCTGAGAGGGATGAAGGGATAAAGGCTGGGAATCTCTGAGATACAGAGTCTAATGCTGCAGGATGGAGCTGAGACTATGAGCCTGGGTGTTATATGGGAACTGAGATGTTAGGTTTTGGGGGATGTGGGGAGAATGAGGACACTAATTAATTAGCACAAGCCCTTAAAGCACTAGATTAGAAGTTACGGAAAGTGCACTGGAGATCAAAGGATGTGAACAGAGTTTTCAAAAGAAGGAAAAATAAAGCTATCAACAAACCATCTGAAAGAAGACTCTAAATGACTAATCATAAGAGAAATTCAAATGAAAATGACTCTAAGGTTTTATCTCACATCCATCAGATTAGCAAAGATGATTATTAAAAAATGGTAATGTTCAAGAGTCTGTGGGAAGATCAGTACAGCTATGAACTGGTCCAACCATCCTGGAAAACAATGTGGAATTAAACCTTAAAAGTCGCTAAACTGTACAAACTCTTTGTGGAGCAAGATGGAGGGGAAAGTCCCATAGAGACAAACATTTATAGCAACACTTTATTGTTGTTGTTTGTCCTTTGTTTGGGAAGAGGACCGATGACATCGTGGGGTGATGTCTTGACTTGTGCATGGATTGGATTTAAGTGGGGCAGAGTTGCACAAAGTGGTCAGCCTCACTCTCTCTTCAGAAGCCATCTAAGTCCAGTGGCAAGACAAAAATCAGGATGATGGGCAATGGCCCAGGATGCAGTGGATGACCTTGGAGTCCTCAATGTCTGACCAGGTTCTCTAAGTGCTCCCAAGAACCTGCAATTACTGCCTTCGTGGTCATTTGAGCAAATTGTTCTCATCTGCCCATTCTACTGAGGGAAGAATTCACCCTAACTCACCAATAGGTTTGTGGTCCATCAGTTACCCTCAATCTAGTTTAACCCATCGGCTGAGATGACTTATATCAGGATGTGGCCACTGCATATGCTACAGCTTCTTAGAGGTGAGAGCTGGGCAAAAGGTAGACACCAAAGGTGGACGAGCAGCCCTGAGCGAGGCAAGATGTCATACTAGAGGTGCCAATCTTCCTTGAACACCCATCTACTCCAACACTTTTTGTAATAGTAAGGAAATGGCGGCAACAACAACAAAAAGGAATTGGAATTGGAAAATGATTGGACAAATTATAACATACAAATGTTAAGGAATATTATTGTTCCAAAAGAAATGATGAATATAAAGAATTCAGAGGAATTTGGGCAGACTAGTTAGAAATGACATATAATGAAAGAGACCAGGAGAACAATTTACATCATGATCACAACAACATAAAGGATAACAACATTAAAAGACTTCGAAACTCAGTCATGATTTCAGAAGACACAGAGTGAAGGAATCCTTTTGGCATAAATGAGGTGGACTCTAGGTTTGAAATGAGCCATGCATTTTCAGACACAGTTAATGAATCCATAAGAGGGAGGGTCCTATTTGGTGGTGGTGGTGGGTCATTGAATAGTTACTGTGATGGAAAAAAGCAATAGTAAAACATTTTCAAAATCAAATAGAAAAGGAACTGAACTGAGAGTTGGAAAACTTGGGTTGAATTCCATGTATGGAATTTATTAAAGCCATCTTGGACAATTTTTCTGACATTCAGTTTCCTCATCTGTAAAATGGGGATAATACTCATCTTGTCTTACTCAGAAGGTTGCTGTGAAGATAAAATGAGATAGTATATGTGAAAAATTTATCATAAATTGTGTATAGGCCCACTACTTTCCTCTTTCTTTTTTTAAAACTCGTATCTTCCATCTTAGGATCAGTACTGTGTATTGGTTCCAAGGCAGAAGAGTGGTAAGGACCAAGCAATGGGGGTTAAGTGACTTGCCCAGGGTCACACAGCTGGGAAGTGTCTGAGGTCAGATTTGAACCCAGCAACTCCCATTTTTTGAACCTGGCTTTCAATCCACTGAGCCACCCAGCTGCCCCTTACTTTTTTCTCTTCACTCTTAATTTGTGATTTCATTAGCTCAAACTCAAAATATATAAAAAGGAACTCAGGAGTCTTCCTTTGCCCCTCCTCACCCAAATTCCCTTATTTCTGTTGGGGGACCAGCCCCCAGATCTGCAGCTTCAGCCATCCTTAACTTTTCCTACTCCCTCCTCACCTCCTCCATATGCAATTAATTGCAAAGCCTTCTGGCTTAACCTCCACAGTATCTCCTATCTGTGTCCTTCTCCTCACCCCTGCAGCAGCCTCCTGGTTCAGGCCCTCATTGTCTCTTGCCTAGACTACTGCAATCACTTTCAGATTTGTCTTCCTGCTCCCACCCCTCTCTCCTCTCTAATCCTCTCTCCTCCATTCAGCTGCAAAACCCCTATCTTGCTAAGTGAGGCGCAGGTCTTCCCATCTCCTTCCAGAGCACAAAAACCATCCAGGCCTGAAGACTCCCCATTGCCTTCTCCAGACAAGCCTCTGAGGCTTTCCACCATCCAACTCTCATCTAGGTCATCAGCTCCATATTGCTCCTCCTCATCAACTCCAGACTGCAGTCAAAGTTGACTTTCTGCTGTTCCGCAAACTCAACACTACATGCACATAGGCTGAACTCAGTGGCTTGAATGGAGTTTTCCTGACCCAATTGGATCTAAGAGTCTCAGCTTAAGTTTCTACACATTTGATGAAGACAGATTTTTCTGGGATTTGGGGCTAGGCATCACTAAGAGATAGGCACCTAGGTGGAAGAGTGGATAGAGAGAGCACTGTACCTGGAGACAGGAAAACTCATCTTCCTAAGTTCAAATCCAGCCTCAGACACTTACTATCTATGTGATCCTGGTCAAGTCACTTAATTCTGTTTACCTCAGTTTCCTCGTCTGTAAAATGAGCTCAAAGGAAATACCACTCCAATACCTTTGCCAAAAAAACCCAAACCCAAATGGGTTCACAAAGAGGACACAACTGAAAACAACTGAACAACAATCACCGAGAGAAAGCAAGGAACAAGGCGGGAGGAAAGTTTGGGAAGAATTCTCATCTTTGAGAAGTCAGAATACTTGAGAAGTTTCTAGAATCTGATCCACAAGAGAGCATTTGAAGAAGGAGAGAGAGAAACTCTCTGGCAATTGGATTTTACTTGAGACTGCTCATTTCCAGGCAAAGGCAGGTGAACCACCTACTTTCCTCTCCTGAGAAAAGATGTGAAATCTACTATAAATAAATAAAGCTTTGCAATTGAGCCACCAAGTGCCTTAAATAAGCAAGGCCAAGAGGCAATTTGCTGGGACAATTAGCCATGAGAAATACCAACAAAAACAGAGGATTGAATGCCTCACTTTCAGTGCCGTGTGAAAAGAAATTTTATAGTGATCCTCCAGGGAGGGTGCTGTGTTTGTGTTTCTGCCTCAGCTCCCCATGCACAATGTGCAGATTTGTCTCCCTCATAAAGCGAGAGCGGAAAGGGCTAGAAGAGTGCCTCTCTGCACCTCAGGTTATCAGAGAGAAAGAAGAAGTCTGCCTTGAAAAAATGGCACGAGGGCTTCAAAGTGGAAACAAGATAAATCATTTCAAGTGGAGGAAAATCTCAACTCGTGCCATGAAGCTGGAGAGTGGGAGGGAAGTGAAGAGGATTAAGCTGGACTCTCTCGGGAGACAGCAATTTCTCACCCTCCAAGGAAAGACAAGGTGAAGCCACTGGTATCGCTCAGAAAGAAGCCATTCTAAAAGAGAGAGGAAGAAGAAATGAATGGTAATGATTGAGGACTCCCATTCTGAGGGAGACCGAGACAGGCACTGTCATCCTGCCCTGAGCAACAGAGAAGTCTGCTGTCTTCGGGATCATGTATCCAGAATATGATGGAGAACCTCAACGCTTATTAAGCCCTTTGACCACTGCTGCCTCTAGGAAATTCACGAGGCAACAAATGATATGACCAGAAGGAACACAAAAAGAATTCCTGAGGAGTGTGAGATCCTGGTTCAGAAAGTGAGGGTCTTAGAGGTGCAACTGGTCTTGTAATTACTGCTGCTGTTTTAGAGGGGGATTCAGATAGGAACAACAGACTTGGGACGTGAACAACAGCTGGTTAAGATGGCATCTGAGAACAGAATTTCAGATTTCAGCGGAAAATATGCAAAT
Organism: Monodelphis domestica; assembly: GCF_027887165.1. Taxonomy (NCBI): domain Eukaryota; kingdom Metazoa; phylum Chordata; class Mammalia; order Didelphimorphia; family Didelphidae; genus Monodelphis; species Monodelphis domestica. The sequence continues at coordinate 138,027,848 of NC_077233.1, read as the reverse complement.
GAATTGGTTAAATGTGCTCTTTTTAGTTTTTTCCAAACTACTTTTTTTTCCTTCTTTATTCTTTGTTACAAAGGATGGCTGGAGTACCCATGGGGGGGCTGAGATGGAGGATAGATACCTTGAGAAATATACATGATGTAAAAAGAAAATATACCGATTGAAAGTTTAAAATACAATAAAAACAATTTTGGTAGCTAGGAAAGGAATGAGCCTAATGAAGAACTAGATTCTTACCAGAAACTAATTACCCAAATAGGAACAATGAAGATCTTTGGAGCAAGTGAGCACTCCATAAGGAAATCAGGTTCTTTCTGAGTCTAAGAGAAAAGATTTAAGAGGGTTCAGAGAGAGAGGCTAGCTGGGATCCAATAACCTCATCCTCTGGGGGGTTGGGGCAGGATGGGGTGAGAAATCAACCCAAGAAAGATGGGATCACCTGACTTCATCAAGAACAGGTCATGCCAGACTAATCTCATTTCCTTTTTTGACAGGGTCACTAGACTAGGAGATCAGAGAAATGCTTTAGCTTTTTAGTTTTAGGTATAGCATACTAAGATTTCAGTGAGGCATTTGACAAAGTCTCATGTTATCTTTGTGGACATGATGGAATGATGTGGGCTAGATGATGCTAGTTAGATTTCTTCAGAACTAGCTAAATAACCAGACCCAAAGAGCACGGTGGTTTCCTGTTGCTTCTAGAATAAAATACAAATTCCTTTATTTGTTTAAGGTTCTCCATAATCTTCCTTTCCAGCTTTATTTCCCATTCCTCCCCTTTGCACATTATCTTCCAGCTAAACTAAACTTCGCTGGTCCCTAAACTTGACATACTATCTTCCTCCCTCAATATATTCCCACGGGCCATTGTCTATCCTTGGAATGCACTCTCCATTCATTTCCAACTTTCCTTGACACCCACAAAATTCTGGTTTCCTCCAACAGAATGTCCCTCAGTATAACATAGGCTTTTTGAGGTCAATGACTCTTTTTTTCTTGTATCTTCAATATTTAACATAATGCCTTGCATAGAGCAGGTGGAGAGTAAATATTTGTTTAAATAAATAATAATAAAATCCCTATAATAAATATTTGTTAAATTGAATTGACAAAAAACTTACTTGGTCAATTATGACAGAAGCAGCAGTTTGGCATAGTGGATAGAGTTGGTCTCAGAACCACTAAGTCCTAGGTTTGCCTTTGATACCTACCACCTGTGTGACCCTGGGCAAGTCATCTAATCTCTCTCGGTCTCAGTTTCCTCATCCATAAAATGAGGGACTTGTACTAGCTGACCTCTGAGGTCTCCTCCAACTCTAAATCTTTTGATCTCTGAAGCATGGGGTGGGGGTGCAGGATCCCAACAAAAGGTGAGAAATTCTGTCTCCCATAAGTGAGAAGAAGGTTATCAGGATCTTCAGGGTACCAAAGACCATACCTTATGAGAGCTGATTGAAGGAACAAGGATGTTTAGCCTAGAGAAAGAAAGATTTAGAGGGAACCCGATAGCTGTCTTTGAGTATTTAAAAGGGCTATCTAGCAGATGGGGGATTAGATTTGTTTTTCTTGGCCTCTGAGGGCAAAATTAGAATTAATGGGAAGAAGCTGCAGGGAGGTAGATTTAAGCTTGATGAAAGTAAAACTTCCTTTAAAAGACTTTTTCAAAAGTGGAACGGATTGCCTTGGGAGGCAGAGGATTCCCCTTTAATGAAGTCTTCAAGTGGAGGCTGGATGTCCCTGTCAGGAATATTGTAAAGGGAATTCCAGTTCAGGAATGTCTTTAAATGGATGACCGAGGAGGTCCCTGCCAACTGGGAGATGTGGTGATTCTGTGAGACGAGGGGCTTGTGGACAGGAAGATTGGGGAGATGGGAGCTTGGCGTGAGGGCAGAGGAGAGATGGTGATTTAGTGAGAGGGGGTGATGAGGGGTGAGGGATTAAGTTTGGGGTAAGAGGCATGGGGGAGGTTATAAGGGATGTAGGTTTGGGGTAAGAGGTCAGAGCAGTGAATGAGGGTTTGGAGTGAAGGGTTAATGGGGGATGAAGGTTTTAGGTAAGGGGTCAGAGTGGCGGAAGAAGGCTGGGTTTGGAGTGAGAAGTCAGTGGGAGTTGAAGGCTTTAGGGATAAGGTTTAAGGTGAGGTATCAGCAGAGGACAAGGAATTGTGTGTGTGTGTGTGTAAGGGACAGGGGAGAGGGATGAGGCATGTGGGACAGAAATGGCAGCCGAACCATTATTTGGGTATGTCCAGTCATAAGCTAGTGACCAAGGAGGAAACAGAGTACAAAATGAATTTGCTCGGCTCCGGCTCGGCCAGTGGCCCCCCAGGTTATTCTCAATGAGGATTGTCAAGGATGGGCCCGCTGCCCAAAGATCGGAGCTACACAAATAGAGATTAAAGCTCGGTCCTCCCATCTTCCCACTTTTCCTCCCCTCCTGAAAACATATTCAGTCAATAGAGACCAGAAGGGTTTATGTGGAAGAATATTTATCTGACGGTTTTATTTCTTAAATATCTCTCTCTACTCAGTAAGTGTACAATTGCTCGCTCTCTATTAGGAGAGCAGATATAAATTAGAACCATTGTCAAACTTTCCAAAGCCTGGGGCTGGGCTCGAGCCCAAGCCAGTCCTAGGTGGGCACGTTCTGAGAGCTTCCTCTTGCCTTGGCTGTGACCCCCTGGCCAGGGGCTCCCCATTCCACCCCGCTACCCTCAGGGTATTCAGAGTCTGGGTCAGTCCCACCCGAAGTCCTGCCCAGTCATCTGGTAGAACTTAAGGTTGAAGGGCCGATAAAACTCTCGCAGGCGCTGGACCACGTGCTCCTCGATGTGGGGATGAGGGCGGCCCTTGGACTTGCCCAGGCATCGCGGGCGGCTGCTGCCTTCGGGCTTCTTCAGGCAGGGGAAGCCTTTGGTCTCATTGAAATAGAAGTGCTTGTCTGTCACGACCCTCTTCAGGCCCAGGAAATCCTGCACTCGGCCCATCTCTCCGGCCGGGTCGCTCACCAGCCTCTCACCGCTCACAAATAGGAAGTGGGACAGCGGGAAATACTGCAGCCAGTTGTCCAGGTGTTTGGCGTAGATGCCAATGCGCACAGCACTCCACGCGGTATCCACCAGCCCACTGCTGCCGTTGCGGAAGGCCAGCGCTTGGAAGCTAGGAATGGATGGGTTCTTGGACAACGTCTGAGTGTAATCTGAGATGGCGCGCGTAACGGGGTTCCGTACAACCACGATCAGTTTGGTGTCCTGGGACATGTTGTGGATGCGCCGAGGGGCTTCCTTTGTAACAAAATAGCTGGGGGTCTTCTCCATGGTGATCTGGCCATCCAGTGTCCGTGGCATCAGGCTTCTGGGGAGATAAGAGGGTACGGCACATATGAGCAAATTGTTTTAGGACTCTCTACCCACCCATGAACTTTAGGGAGTGTCCATCCTTCTCCCATCCTGGAAGGTTCTCCCAAACTTCCAGGCGAGTGACCTCGGTAAGCTCACCTCCCTGTGCCTCAGTTTCCTCATATGTAAAATAAAGGGGTTGGACTACATGAACTCTAGGGCTCTTGTTAGCTCTTAATTCTTAGAATTCAGTGTCAGACATTATATCTTCTTTCCATTTTTCTCCTCTATAAAATTAGACATTTATCTCCTCCTGAGATAAGTTATGTCTTCCCATTGGAACAGTCCCCTCATTAAGAATGAGGACCGTGTCTTCTTCCTAAATCAGATCCCGGAGTTCAGTCCATGTTGTCTAAGTAACGGGAAGGGCAGCTTGAGAGACCCTGGAGATTGGAAGGACAAAGACCCTGCTAAGTCTGGTTCAGAAGCTTCCTCTAAACGCGGTCATTTGTGCTGGTCCTGTCCACAGGGTTGGGATTTGGGCTATTTACTTCAATCCTGATGTGGTTGAAGTCTAGACATCATTTTGCTGGGTCCATCCATGGGAGATTTTGTCTAGGGAGGGGTCTGACCGCCATCTTGTTGGGGTTTTCTTAAACATCACTGTCATTTCCCAATAACTGTCCCATCCTCCCAACTGGAGAATTCTCCCTTGCCCGCACTAGTTAAGCCAAACATACCAATAGCCTGGTTATATCTGACCACTCATCCCCCACTTCTCTATCCAGACCAGGGAGTTATTATTTCAACATCAATAGTCCGCCCTCATCGTTATTGACTCCTAGACCTGCCACCACACAGCAGACGTCCTGGCCACATTCTGTGGAACTTACTGTAGCCTACAACAGGTAGTGTGAGGAGCATCAGATTTGGCATCAGTGACTCGATTCAAATCCTGGCTTCGTAACTTACTATCTAAAATTCACTCCATCTCTTTAGGACCTCGTTTTTCTCCTCTATAAAATTAGGAGGGGGACCACTAGGTGGCCCAATGGCTAGAGAGCCAAGCTTGGAGATGGGAGGATCTGGGTTCAAATCAGACCTCAGATACTTCCTAGCTGTCCCTTAACCCCCACTGCCTAGCCCTTACCATTCATTCTTCTGCCTCAGAACCAATGCATCGTATTGATTCTAAGGCAGAAAGTAAGGGTTAAAATAAAATAAAATAAAATAAAATAAAATAAAATAAAATAAAATAAAATAAAATAAAATAAAATAAAATAAAATAAAATAAAATGAGGAGATTGAACTGAACTTGTCATCCTCGGGGGTGGCATCAAAGCCGCTCTCCCCTGGTGTCTTCTGAGGCAGAAAGGGGGGCTCATTGCCTTATGGGCCCTATAGGATGCTGGGCTAGGGCAGAAGTGCTAAGGAGAAGTGTGAAGGGTTTATTTCCCTCATGGTCGGTAACCCTGTGATTGGAGTCCCCATTGTAATGACTGATGGAGTCATTAGGGTTTTACTAGACAGATCACTAATTGGAACAGTAATAGCTGCAGTTATCACGACCATTCTTCACAGGGAGCACCCATGCTGAGACACAGTTAATCTTCCTAAAGCACTCTTTCATCTCATCACTCACCAGCTCAAAAATCTTGCCAGGTCTCCCAGTGTCCAAAGGAAGGACCATTCACCATTCACCGCCTGGCATTCTGGGCTCCCCACAAACTGGTCCCCCCTTTACTACCCCACCAGCATCTGTCCAGCTTAGCCTAAACCAACTCAGGGCACAAATGGAGCTCTAGCCACCCTGGCAAACTGACTCCCCCTCCCTCCCAGGCGGGACACTGAGGTCTGCTCCCTCCCCAGGATCTCCAGGAGCACAAACCAGCTGGGAACTCTCTCTCCCAGCAGATAATCTATAGGAGAAGCGATCGAAGATAAGGGAACCCCAGTGGTCCGTCAAAGTACCCAGCTGAGCCCTGGGACCAGAAAATACCCAACATGGTGACCATATGGCCGCCCCTCCCCTTCAATTACACCTTCTTTATCTGAGATACCTCGGGGGCACAGAGCCATCACCCAACACATCCCCTTTTAGGGGCAAATATGGGGAAGATTGGGAATATGGGGAGAAGCATCCCCAAACTCTATCCCTTCGGAAACAGCAGCCAGGAAACCTAGGTTCAAATCCCAGTCCAGATGCCGACTAGCTATGTCAACACCCCCCTCTCCATCGCCACCCCAGCCACCGGCTTAACCTCCGGTCCTTGATTTCATAATACAAAACGAGGGGGGTGGCTTCAATGATCCCTAAAATTCCTTACGGCTCTCACTCCTAAAATCCAGGCCCCAGATGGAGCCCCGCCTCTGGCCCCAGCCTGACCTCTAAGCCTCCGTCGCAGACTAACCCCTCACCCCGGCTGAAGAGCAAGCCTTCCTCCCGTCATACAAATGCCCACCATTGATCCCGAGATGAACAGAGCGGCGAGTGTAGCTAATGCCGCCGCTCCCACTCCCAGGGACACAGCTCAGAGCCCATGGCCCCGGGATGGTCGGGGGAGAGGGTCAGGACCATCCATCCATCTAGGCATTCATTTATGTGACAAGCATTTATAGAGTCCGACACTGTGCGGGAGACAAGAGAAGCATCAGGCTGCGCCCGGGCTCTGGCCGGGGAGACAAAACTCACACAGGAAACCATTACGGAGCGCTAAGAGGTTAGGCTGCGGGAGGCACTCAGTAAATGTTTGCAGAATTTGTTGAATTGAATTATCTGGGCCAGCCTTGGAATGGAGACAGAAGTAGGAGAAATTGTTTCCCAATTGCTTTGGGGGCTTCGCTCATTGAGCATCATGGAATGGACGTATAAAAGTCGGAATGGAGTCTGGCCCCTCCTGTTTCCTGCCTCGGGTCTTGTTTCCTTACAGAGTGACTGCCCCTCGGACAAAGGGACTGCCCCTCTGGGGGGCCAGAGGCTCTTCTGAAAAGCCCCTATAAACCATGGGGACCCCCCTCCCCCCCACAAGCTGGTTTGCTAACTGGTCTGTCTTGGGCAGCATCCAACGCTTTAACTGCAGGAACACTGAGGGAACGTGTCTCTTTTTTCTCTCCACGTAGCCTCTCTTCTCCCCTCTTTCCTCCATCTCACCCCAGGAAAAAGTTCTTCTGGAGTACCTCTCAGGAGACAGAACTTCTCACCTCCAGTTGCAGGGGTGGGGGGGACCCAAAACAATCCATTCTTCAGTCAGTGATCAAATATTTAGAGCCAGAATATTTGAGGGAAGAGACTAAATATCATTTCATAGATTTAAAGTTGAATAATTAATGGTCATCTAACTCAATTATAGATGAGGAAAAAGATCCAGAGAGGTTAAACAACACACCCAGGCGGCAGTCAGGATTCAAACCCAGATCCTCAGACTCCCAAACCAGCCTTCTGTCCCACTCTCTCATGATGATGGGGATTCTTCATACAGTTCTTGTTTAATGAATGTTTGTTGACTTATTCTCAAGATGTTCCTGTTGGACTTCCGCCTATGCTGTGAAAGAGGTTCCTCCCTTCCCTCCCTCCCTCCCAACCCCACCACTTTCAAAGACAGATGGAGGTTCCAGGTCTCCAGGGCAAAAACATCTGTTCCCTCCAAAAGGAGTGTGAGGCTGGAGCAAAACCTGCAGCCTGTCCTAGGCCAGGAGACAAGAGAACCAAGGTCTGGCTCCTTCTGGGTTTCAGAAAATGAAAGGAGCCATCCCAGCTCCCTGCTTTGTGTATTTTATTGGATACTTCCTCTCCCCACTATTTGAGTGTCTGTGTGCCTTGTTCAGAGGTCAGCTGGCACTGGGAAGAGGGAAGACAGAGAAGGAGCAGCCTGACACCCTGCCCCTGGGGAGCTCAGACACAGTGTGATGGAGAGAAAAGACGAACCCAGGGAAGAGTCAGGTAGCAGGAAGTGGAAGGGAAGCCCCCCCCCAGCGTGGGAAATGACTTACACAAGAGCTGGGGAGCTGGGTCAGAGAGAACCTCTAAAGCCTTCTATTCCAACTCTCTTACTTTACAGATGAGGAAACTGAGGCCAGAGATGAGGATTTGCCTATGGTCATACAGGATAGTATATAGCTACTTTGATGCCCCCAATTTACAAATAAGCAAGCTGAGGCCCACGGAAATGATCAAAAATCATCAAATGAATTAGTGGTTGGACTAGAAACCAAGTCTCATGACTCTCACCCCACAACTAGTCTTTCTATCACAAGGACACTTAACCTTCTTGGGCATTCTCATTTAGTAAAAACCTTTGGACCTCTTCTCAGCACAGTTTCTTAAATGTACAAAATGAAGCACAAAAGAATTTCTAAGGAAATCAATGGAAATAGTTATGAAAATAATTTCAGTCCCCATCACTGGGTTTCTCTAAGAACTATTTATTTAACCATGTCAGCTTCTTAGGATTCTAGGATTTAGCAATGGGAAAGCCCTTTACCCTCCTTTCCAGATGAGAAAATGAAGGCCCGGGAAGATGGGTGACAGGTCCAAGGTCATACAGGTAGCAAGGAGCAGATCTGGGATCAGAACCCGGCTCATTACCTGACTCCCATATCCAGAACCAAGCAGACCCACACTGACCACTGACACTGACAATCTCTCTCTCTCTCCCTCTCTCTCTCTCTCTCTCTCTCTCTCTCTCTCTCTCTCTCTCTCTCTCTCTCTCTCTCTCTCTCTCCCTCTCTCTCCCTCTCTCCCTCTCTCTCCCTCTCTCTCCCTCTCTCTCTCTCTCTCTCTCTCTCTCTCTCTCTCTCTCTCTCTTTCTCTCTGTCATAATCAATCTTTTAAAATGAGGAAGCTTGAGCTGGGGAAGGGCAATTTGTCGCCTGCTCTAGTCTAGCAAAGTCCCACCACTAAGTGGGAAGAACCTGAAATGACCCGTTTGGGACAGATAAGGTGTAGAGGAATCTCTGAGATTCAACAGGGCTTTCCAATGCCCCCCCCCCAAAGAGGTAGGGAGATCAAATAAGGTATGAAGGAAAAAAAAAACAGACAAGAGATAGCCTTTAGGGATTATTGCTCACTATCCTTACCAGACTTAAAAGCTTCTCAGATTTAAGAGCTAATGGCATCTCAAGAAATAAGAGAACCTGTTCATTATTCCATGTCCTTAATGGCTTTAGGCCTCAGTTTCCCCATCTGTAAAATAAGGGGTTCGTACTACCAAGAGACTTTTAAGATTCCTTCTAGTTCAAAATCCTATGACTATAAATGACTAGCCTACGAGTCACACCACCAAAAAAGTAGGAGCAGGTTTGGATCTCAGATCTCTGACTTGAGACTCAGTGCTGCTTCCATTAGACCACATCTCCTCTTTGTGGCCTGACATCGTCAGAGGTCCTAGTTCATTCTGGTGATTTCTGAGCACTTAGTGACCTAGAGCCTCCGGCAGTATGCATCTGTCCTGGTCAGGACCCCAGTGAAGCTACTTCCAATCTATAGCTCCCAGGGCCTCCCTGGAACACACTGAATGTGTGCTGAGGTTAGCAATGGCTCCTGCGGTACCCAGCCCTCTTCATGGTCCTATCGAGCCCAACACGATGCTCCTTCTCAGCTGGAACCCATCTCCTCATCTCACTGACTCGAAGCGGTGAAAGCTGGAGGTCCCTCTATGCTATCCCCCTACCAGGCTCTGCAGTAACTCCACTGTATATTTTCATTCATTCATGCCTTGCCCTAAATTATCTCCCCTAATTATTGATACCCATTAGGGACGGCCTCCTTGATTCCTCCAGGCCACGGACAAGCTCTCTTTAATTCCAATTGTGCTTTTTCATTAACCTCTGCCAGGTGGCTCCAGAATGCTAAGTAGAACCCTCTGGTGCCCAACAGGATGCTGAGTGGGTTTGCCCAACTAGTTGGAGGTTTCTTCGTCTAATACCATTTTAATTTCCTCACCTAAAAACTCTGCGGTGTTCCCTGCCTCTCCCCAAACTGGTTGCGTACGGTTCTCCATCAATTTGGGCAACCTGCATCCCCAGGACCGAAAAGAATTTGTCTTGGGGGGAAAATGTTCCAGAGGCCTTAGGGTTAAAGGTCGCATCTTTTCCCATCTGGGGGTCAGGGTTCGGAGCTGATGACTCCCCAGTGATTAAGTTATATGGCAACAAGATAGAAGGTAGCATGATGTCGTGGGAGACCAGGGTTCAAATCCCAGCTAAGGTATTTAGACTAGCTTCTGTGATCAGCCTTGGGCTCCCCATATGGACAGTGGGGAGAACAGTATTTGCTGATCATACAGGGCACTTTGAAAATGACAAAGTACCAAATCCGTGTGAGTTTTTGTTTGTTATATGCGGCGATCAGTACCAGAGTTATAGGGTGGCAGCCCCATGGAGTGATGGGGACTAGGGAGGGCCGGGATAATAGGTGATGGAGTGATGATCCCAGATGAGCAAATAAACAAGGTGATGACACTGAGTGCCAAGGTGATGGGATCACCCTGGGGACCAGGCAGCCACTCTCTGAAGACCTCTCAAAACGCCTCTGAGTCTGCCTCCTTTATTGACTTGGGCTTGGCAGGAATGGAAGAAGGGAAAAGGAGCTAACGAGCAAGACTTCCAGACCCTCTAATTGCCATCCCTGTAGATGAATTTCCAAAGCCCAGAACAAGCCAGCAAGCAGGGTTTCTGCTCATTCCTGAGAGCCCTCGTATTTTATTCCAGGGAAATTTCAGATTTCAGTGGCGTCTGCCGTCCTGGAAGCATGCGGCGGTGCCCCTCTCTGTTGGCCAAACGAGGCCACACCCTCCAGCCCCTGCCTTCCGATTCTGGTTGGCAGTTGGGTTCTCCCATCAACCCCACCCCTGGGAACAATTCCAGCCGGTGAAACCCATCCCCCAGAACTAAGAACCCAGAACCCTGTAAATTCCACCCATTGATCCTACTTCTCCCCTCTGGGAGCAGCCCTAATCCTTCAACCCCATGGAGAGACCTTCAGATATTTGAAGACAGCTGCTGCATACCTTCTAAGCTTCCTCTTCTCTGGGCTAACACCACTTTAGTGCCTTCAAATGGTCTTCCTTTGGTGTGATTTTGAGACTCGCCTCCGCCATGCCCCAGTTGCACTCCCCCCAGACACCTCCTCCCCCCCCACCACCACGGGGCTCTCAGAACGGTACCCCACACTGCAGGTGTGGTCTTCCTGGGTTAGAGGAGAGGGCGGGATTATCACGGCTCCTCTCTCATCCGGGACATTCGGACCATGCCCAGAGCTCAGATCCGATTTGGGGTTCACACGAGCGGCAGCTCAGTAACTGTTTATGTTCTCAGGAACTGAGGCTGCCCAGGAGAAAGGCCCCTCCGGCTTCCCCACTGGCAGTTCCTGGCAGAAGGCTTGTTCAGTGGGTGTGAGAAGTCGATGACATGACTAGCAAGCCCTCCAAGGCTATCCCCATTCAGCTAAATAAGAGGGGGGGAAAGGCTCAGTCTCCCAGCAGACAGCCACCCCCACCAAGCAGATCGTAGGCTGTCTGGATTGCAAGTTGGAAGGGAATGTATTTCAGGGCATGTGATCCCCGCCTTTTACAGAGGAAGAAACTGAGGCACGACTGAGTTAAAGGACATCCTCTGGGTAACAATAAAAAAGAAAGCTGGTATCTGAACCCCAGTTCTCCAGATTTTGAAACCAGTGTTCTTTCTACTATTCTAATACTGCTTTAGGCTCCTCACTAGGAAAAAAGAGAGGAGGTAGCCAATTAAGTAATTAGGGGGAGGGGAGGGGAAGAGAAGGAAGACGTGAGGGATTCCACAGGGTGATAAGCACACTTCCCCCCTGCCCTGGGGAAGGACAGGTGCAGCCCCATGGTGTCTGCCATTTGAAATCCTGTCATTGCTCACCTGCCCTCCCACTCAGAGTCTGAGTCAGACGCAGGTCCCCAGGGGGCCTGTGACAGGTGTCCTGCCTGTGACTTCATCCGCCCCAACAGGCAGCTCTAGTCTCCTGCTGACCCCCTCCTCTTTCTCCTTCAATTATTCAAAGCAGAGTTCCCCCTGAAGAGCCGCCATCACCCAAGGAACACGGTGGTACGGTGAGACAAGCTAGAACTGCAGACAGAGGACTTGGCTTCAAATTCTATTTCTTCCCTTGTGTGACCTAAGTGTAAGCCTCAGTTTCCTTTTCTGTCAAATGAGGAGCCTGGAGGCAGCTAACCTCTAAGGACCCTTCCAGATGGAAGGCGTAGGATCCACGGATGATCTCGGGATTTGGGGTGATGGAGATCAGAGAGGTTCATGCTCAGTCACCGGATTAACTCATCCCCCAGCGCACATGCACACGTAGACGTGCGCCTTCTGGGAATGCATGAGAGCAGCTGCCTTCTCAGGTTTAGTCACGGGGGACAGGGCAAGGGGCTGGGCCACGGAGGACCTCCAAAGGCTCCACGCTCAGATGGGATCACGTCAGTCACAGTGGCTACAGATGGAATTGGAGATCATCCAGTCCCTTTCATTTTGCAGATGAGAGTCTGGCCATCTGAACCCACGTCTAAGGTGATAAATACATCACTTTCTTTCTCTTTCGTTTTTTTGTTGTGTTTTACAATTTTCCAAGCTGTAGAGAATGGATCTGGAAACCAGAGAGAAACAACTAGGTTCACCCCTCCATACTATGCACATCCGCATGGAGCTCTGAGGTCAGGGAGCCCCAGCGGCTACCCCTGCCCGGCGCTATTACAAAGTAAAGGGGGTGTTGGGGGACTGTAAAAGGGGACCACACACATCTTCTGGCTTCTAAGCTGATGCCAGGACCTTGGGGAGGACAAATAATCCAATGCATCTTGCTTGAGTTCTTCTCAGATTCAGCACTGGAAGCCATTCAGTCCAGAAGCCTTTATCAGCATTGGCTAGGTACTCCAAGCCTGGGCAAATATTTTAATCTAACTTCCTCAGTATCCCCATCTATAAAATGGTCACTTGGGGGAAGATGATCTCTTAGGCTCTGGCAGCTCTAAAATCCCAAATCTTCTCTCTTCTTTTTTGGGGGAGGGAAGAGGATATGAGGTGAAGGTGGCAATTTTGGGGCTTCCAGAACAAAGTTTCCAAAGGCAAGTTCTGAGAACTGGCAGTGTCTATAGCAGAGACCCCCCCCCAGAAAGTTCTTTCCAGCCCAGCACCCACCCCACCTAGATTGCAAAGGACATCGGTTATTAAATTCACCCAATAGGGTAACTAACCGTGGGTAGCTCTGCCCAGGAACTGGTATGGGATACTGTTGGGGAAAGCACTGAATTGAACAAGAAATTTCAATCCCAATCCAGTCTCTGCAACTAGGTTACTATGTATGAAGCCTTGGGCAAACTTTATTCCCTGCTCTGGGAGCAGTTGGGTGGCTCAGTGGATTGAGAGTGAGGCCTAGAGATGGAAGGTCCTGGGTTCAAATCTAGTTTCAGACACTTCCCAGCTGTGTGACCCTGGGCAAGTCACTTAACCCCCATTGCCTAGCCCTTACAGCTCTTCTGCCTTGGAACCAATCCATGGCATTGATTCTAATATGGGAGGTAAGGGTTTAAAAAAAAAACTTCTTTCCTGCTCTGGGTCTCATCTTCCTTGTGACAAAATGAAGAGTTGGTTTGGGGGGAAAAAAATCAAATAAAGAAGCAGACCCAGATATAAAAATGTTTATATTGGCTCTTTTTTTTAAGTGGTGAAGAACTGGAAACTAGGGGAGTACCTGTCACATTACTGGGGAATGACTGAATAAATGGTGTATATGAATGAAATGGACCATTCCTGCATTGTAAGAAATGACAAAAGGGATGGTTTAGAGAAACCTAGGAAGACTTACACGACAAACTGTGAGCAGAACCAGAATAAAGCAAAATGACCAAAAGGTTTAAGAACTCTGATCAATGCAACGACCAACCGCCGTTCCAAAGTAGCAACGGCAAAAGAGAGTTCCCATCTCCTGATCTAGACAGCCAAAAGTAGATGAAACACACAATTTTTGGACAGGGCCAATGAGGAAATTTGTTTTTGTTTGACAATGCATATTTGTTAAAAAAAAAAAAAAGGTGGGTTTTTTTCCCTTTTTTTCAATGAGAGGGGATTGGAGGTGAGAGAGAGAAGGATTGAGATAAAGAAGGTTGTTTGGAAAAGAAAAGAAAGGAAAGGGAGGTCACTGAAGTTGTTGTTTTTTTTTTAACGCACACAGGAGAACATAAAGAAGGCCAGAAGGAATAATAGACAAGCACAACAGTTTTGAAAGTTACATTAAAAAACAATTTTACAAAGAAAGTTATGTTGAATTTATTATATACTTAAAAAGAAAAACCAATTGCACACAAGGGAGATAAACACTTTTATGTACAACCCCCTTCTCTTATTTGAGTGTATACAGAAATGCTCTCTTTATTTTATGTTTGTTAAGTCCAGAATTTAAAAAAAAACCCCAAGGCAAAAAATGAGGGGGTTGTACTGGATGATCCATGAGGTCTCTTCTTAGTTCTGATTCCTTCCCTGCCTCCCGGTACCAGCCTCTAGGGCTGAGCTGTCTAAATGAGCCATTGACATTGTGTTTGCTGTAAACCATCCTCTTACCAAGCTGCAGATGTTGCTACAGATGTTCCCTTATGATCAAACTCTGGTTCTTCTCAACTCTGGGGCGGCTATACCCAGCCAGGCTCAAAGCCTGTAAACCCAAATGAGGACAGAAGAAAAAACTCCCCCTAGTCTGTTCGACCTAATTCCCATCAGATGGAGCTTCTCAGACAGGGCTTTGGCTCGGGTCCAACAGAAGGGCTTCCTGAAAGGGGAGGGTGGGGCTCCGCCGTGGGCCCGGGCCCAACCCTGCAGGTTTCCATCTAATTGCATCCCTTCTTAGGTTGGCTGGCATGAGCATGCCTCAGGGCACCCAGGTAGCCCCAGCTTGTTGAATTATTTAGCACCCACTTGACCCTTTCTAATTGGGGCTCCTGGGACAGTGGAGGAAGAGAAAGGGAAAGAATACACCCTAATACCAGCTCGAATTTCTATCAAGTTTTGCAATATACAAAGCACTTTTCTTCCCATCCATACCAAGAAGTAGGTAATGTGAACACTATCCCCATTTTACAGATGGGAAAAACTGACTCAAAAGCCACCCGTTGACTAGATCTTGGTTTTCCTCATCTATAAAAAATAAGTCTTCATCCCTGCCTGTCTTCTCCTAGATACTAGGAAAATTAACCACCCTATCTCCATCAAGCGCATGAGTGCCTAGCACCGTGCTGAGCCCCGCAGGAGACAGCAGTAAGCACACAGGCGCTAGGTCCTCTGGTGCCAGCACCCTGCCTCGCCGGCCAGCCTCAGGGCTGCCAGCACAGGAAGTTTCCAGTCAAAGGCAAGGCTCTGAGCGCCGTAGGTGTCCCCAGCCAGGACCCCCAAGGGCTCTTCCCAGCCCAGCACCCACTCTGCTGAGAGGCAGAGACGTCCGGCTATTGAGCTGCCACAACGGGGTAAGCATGGGCAGCCCTGCCCAGGAAGCCAGCCCTGCCAAGGGGCCGGTCCCCGAAGCCGCCCGCGCCCATTCGAGCCGGTGTCTCGGGGCTCAGGATAACAAGCTGGCACTTGGGCACCTCGGACACCCTCCACAGTCCCGCGGACCTTCCCCTCCTGTGCATCGATACAGCAAAATAGTTCCATGTGCAGCCACCGCGCCAGCTCAGCCGGGCGGGCGCTGAGACGGCTGATTCCAAACATGCTTGTGGCTTCGTTCCCACCTTGGGTTTCAGGCTTTGGGAGCTGCTCAGCAGAGACCCGCCAGAGTAAACAGGCAGGATCCACATGGCAACAGGGAGCCCCTGCCATCCCCCCTCCCCCTCCTAAGGAAAGTGGGGGGATCAGAAGGCGGGAGAGCCCCCAGCTCAGTCTGTGCCTCTTAACCTCTCGTGCGCCGTGAACCCCTCTGCAAAAGACATTTTTAAAGGCATGAAATAAAACGCGTTGGATTACAAAGGAAACCCCTTCGATCTGAAAAATCAGTTGTCAGAATGTGCCAAAAAAACAAGGTCTCCGGCCCCGGGCTAAGCACCCACTGGAGAGGGGAAGCATCCTGGTATGCGCCTTGGAAGCCCAAGTTCTGAACATCTAACTCCCAATGACTAGAGCTGGGAAATACCTTCAATATCCTCTCGACCCCCAACAAAAGGGCCCCGAGCTCCGAAGAGGGGAGCGGATTATCCAGGGTGGTCACCAAGTCACAACTGGAACTCAAGTCATCCTCTGACTCCAAATTCAGAGCTCCTTTCACTATAAAATAGCTGAGTCTCGTTTTCTTTTTGCCCTGGGTTGTTTCAAGTTAAACATAATGGGGGGACGGGGAAGGGTCTCTCTTATGGGACAGAGAAGTTGAAGAGGAGTGGAGGGAGGTCCACAAGACCTCTCTGGAGAGGGTGAAAAGCCTCACAATTGGCTCTGGACTGGGGCTAGTCTGGGATTCTATGTTACTAGGCTGTTTCCTTAATGCCCAAATTTAAGGCAAGGGATGGGAGGATTCTTTACACCCTTATCTATTCCCCCTCTGTAAAATAAAGAATTAATTAATTAATTTGTTTTAAGCCCTTACCTTCTGTCTTAGAATCACTACTGTGTATTGGTAAGGGCGAGGCAATGGGGTTAAGTGACTTGCCCAGGGTCACACAACTGGGAAGTACCTAAGGCCAGATTTGAACCCAGGACCTCCTGGCTCTCAATCTACCAAGCCACCCAGCTGCCCCCTAAAATAAGGAATTTAGACCAAATGACGAGTTCAGTCCTGTCCAACTCTTCATGACTCTATTTGGATTTTCTCGGCAAAGATACTAGTTTTGCTATTTCTTTGCTATTTCCTTTTCTAGCTCATTTATAGATGGAGGAAACAGAGGTAAACAGGGTGAAGTGACTTGGCCAGGTCATACAGCTAGTACACTTCTCTGAGGCCAGATTTGAACTCAAGGACACGAGTCTTCCTGACTCCAGGCCAGGCACTCTCTCTGTTCACTGTGTCCCAGTTCCATCCTAGTGGAGGATGATCTATTCTGCCAGGTCACCCAACGGGTCAGAGACAGATCTGTTTCTAAAACCACAAGTCCGTGTACCAATATCCATCTGGACACTGACTAAAGGTCATTTTAGACCCACTGGTGCTCATGTCCCGGGTGGCTTCCACTCTCTGGGTTTCCAGGTTCCCCAGAGACCCGCTATTTAGAACATATTGTTTTAAAAACTCCCTGGACTCGGGGCCTCTGATCCTGGGAGTGTCTTGCACAGCCCACAAGGCCAGCCCTTGGCCTCTGCTGCTGGGGAATCCCAGTCTCCCACAGATCACCATCAGAGCTCACTGAACCTCCTTATTCTAGTGGGAAGGGGAGGAGGAAAGCGAGTTAAGTCACACATCCTCTGAGGATCCGTCCCTTCTCGATGCAGGCCCTTCACTGCCCTTTCCTACGCCAGCCCCCCATTTTCCCTGTTGTTTGAACAGGAACGGAGCATTCCACGCAGGCCCAAGTATGTACCTGTAGGTTCCCATTTATGGTATCCACATCAACCAATGTATTATTTAATTATGTGTTACCTACCATAATTGATTAATTCTTCATTAACTACTATTTAATTACATTAAATAGCCACTAATCACCAGGCGCTGTGCTAAGAGACAAAAAAGAAATGGTTCCCAACGTCAAGGGGCTTCTGTTCTAGCAGGAGACAGGCAAGGGGCGAGGTAATGTGGGATGGGAAGGCAGTAGTAGCTGCAGAGGGCGCTGGTAAGAGGGGGCAGGAAGTGGTGCTTGAGCCCAGTCAGATCCCAAAGACGGAGATGATGAGGGAGAGCATTGCAGAGACACTGATGGAGAGGACGGAAAGCGAGCAGGCCAGGATTCAGCTACAGACGGTGTGGAGGGGAGCGCGGGGTAAGAAGAGAGGCAGGAAGGGCAGGTGGGGAATTTTAAAATACAGGAAAGAGGAAAATCTAAAGTGACTTCCTGACGCTCTGGACACAGCGTCCAATCTTGTTATCTTCCAAGAGTATCTCCTCTTTCCTGCCCCCACCCCCACCCTGAGGGATGGATCCAAGTCCCCTCCGGTCCTCCAAACTGAGATTCCCCGGGATCTGCCACCCGGCTCCATCCACCTCACTTGGACTGGACAGGTATGGACTAGCTGTGTGACCCTGGAAAAGTCACTTAACGGAACCAGGGTTTCATCATCAGTAAAATGAGAGGGGGTTAGACTCCGTGACCTATAAGGTTCCTTCCAGCTCTGATGCCTCCATGTCACAGAGTGGTGAAAGGAGAAAAAATAATTTGGCCGTGGTTACACAAAGAGTTAACAATAGAGTTGAAGTTTGAACCCAAATCTCCTGACTCCCAGGAAAATATCTGCTCCACAACATCCCAAAGCCAGCCCTTCTCCTTGTTGGACCAGCATTCGAGCCTCTTAGCCCCAAAGCCCAGCAGAACATTCTAAAACGTTTACCTCTGCCTAGTCTGTCTGGCTTTCCATGTGTCAGTGACCACATTTGGAGGTGGAAGTTAGAAAGGGAATAAATACATGAAGAAAGAAACTTCTATGAGCATTGCTCTGTGTGTGTGTGTGTGTGTTTGTGTGAGAGAGAAAGAGAGAGACAGCGTCTGTCTGTCTGTCTGCCTCTCTCAGAATTCCAGGACAGGCACCAGGGCTCTGTCTAGGTACTCGTAGGTCAGAAAAGATTATGTCTCTTGTCCCCCCTCCCCCTCCATTTTGGGAGCTCCCCAAGGGTGTTAGCCACAGCTCCTGCTTCCTCTATTTACCTCTGGAAAGTCTGTCTATACATACCACTTTCTAGCTGCCAGTGACCACAGTTGGCCTAGATCCTGCCCAGGCTATGATCTGAGACAGCTTGTTCTAGTGGGAAGTCACATAACCTGAAAGAGCTCACAGAGGGAGCGAGGGAGAGAGAGGGGGAGGAATGGAGGGAGGAAGGGAGGAAGGTAGGAAGGAAGGAAGGAAGGAAGGAAGGAAGGAAGGAAGGAAGGGAAGAAGGGAGGGAGGGAGGGGGGAAGGGAGGGAGGGAGGGAGGAAGGGAGGGAGGAAGGGAGGGAGGAAGGAAGGAAGGAAGGAAGGAAGGAAGGAAGGAAGGAAGGAAGGAAGGAAGGAAGGAAGGAAGGAAGGAAGGAAGGAAGGAAGGAAGGAAGGAAGGAAGGAAGGAAGGAAGGAAGGAAGGAAGGAAGGAAGGAAGGAAGGAAGGAAGGACAGAGGGAGGGAAGGATTTATGTAGTGCCTACTATGTACCAGACACTGGGCTAAGCACTTTCTAAATATTCTCATTTGATCCTCATTTGAGGATAATGAGAGGAGACAGCATGCAAACAACTATGTTTATAGAAAGACATATACAGGACATAGTGCAGATAATTCCAGAGGAAAGGCACTAGCAGTAAGGGGAACTGCAAGAGGTGTCTTACAGAAGGTGAGATCTAAACTGGGAAGGAAGTCAGGGAAGCCAGAAGGCAGAGGTGAAGATGGAGAGCTCTCCAGGCATGGGGGACAGGAGATTCAAGTGTTCCATATGAGGAGCATTGAGGACAGTGTCACTGGATTGCAGAATATGTGGCAAGATGTAAGAAAACTGAAAAGATAGGAAGGCTCTAGGCTCAGGGTGGGGGGTGGGGGTAAAAGCCAAACAGGATTTTAATATCTGTTTCTGGAGGCAATTAAGGATAGCCTGGAGCTGACTGAAAAGAGTACTAAATGTAGGTGTATGAGAGAATTGGAGAGGAAACCCTCTCTCAGATACCTACAAGTTATCCTGGACAAGTCACTTCACCCAAGCCTCAGTTTCTTCACCTGTAAAATGGGAAGAATAAGACCTGTAGTACGGGGATTACTTCATGTTGTTGGAAGGAGGAAATGGGAAAATGCATGCATAAGACATTTGACAATGCTAGAAGCACAAGATAAATGTCAGCTATTATTTGTTTGTTCCCATTCCAGTTTGAGATTCTCAAAGGGCAGAAGCTAATTCTTGGATTCCAGGAGGTGGCTAGGTGGTGCAGTGGATACAGCAGAAAGACTCATCCTCCTGGGTTCAAATCTGACCTCAGACATTTAGACACTAGCTATAGGACTCTAGGCAAGTCACTTCACCCTGTTTGCCTCAGTTTCCTCATTTATAAATGTGCTGGAGGAGGAAATGACAAACCCCTCTAGTATCTTTGCCAAAAAACAAGCAAATACAAATGGGGTCATGAAGAATTGGGCACAACTGAAACGACTAAGCAACAATCTTGGATTCCAGCACCATCAAGTGCTTTCCTCTTTGGATCTGGTCTTCTCCCTGGTGGGGCAAAGACTCCTGCCCAGGGAGCTCTGGAGTTTCATGCAGCACTGGGCTTCAGAAACCATCTTCGTCTGCTGTCTCTTCTGACGGCTAAGGTAAATGAAGCCCAGATGTCACACAGCTCTCTGGGGCTCTCTACACCCTTCCTGCCGGTAGCACCCAGTCCTGTTCCACCAGCCCCAGTTTTGGGTAACAAATCTTACAGGAATACACGTCTCTGCACAAGTATCTGTGCATCCCTGCTTGCATGCTTGTGCTGACAGCCCTCCAAAGGACCAAAGGCCACCCCATCTCCGTCTCCTTTACTAGATCATCATCCATGACCCAGTGTCTGAGGAAAAGGGAACCAGTAACCTTTTTGGAGAGGCCACCTCCACATCCTCTCCTTGTGCCTTTGATCCCTTCTGTATTTAAAACATATTTGTTGAATTCAATTTAGCATAGGCTAACCCCCTATATGGGGCTAGCAATTGCCACAGTTTGGGCTACAGATGGGCAGACCAGCAAAGCCTGGTTTAATGGAAATAGCAATGGCCTTGGAGGGAGGCCCTAGGTTCTGTAAAATGGAGATTTGAACCCTGGACTTCAATCCCCAGAAGTCCTTGGTACTCCCCAGAATTCCCTATAATCTCACCCGAGTCCTCACCTGAGTGCGAGAACACAATTTAGTATTTAAAGGGCTTTCTGCCTCCCAAGACTCTCTTCTTCTGCTTCTAAGCACACGGTCTCTCTACTGGGCATGCAAGATGTAGTAAGTGGCTGTGAATGGGCTAATCAGCCCTAGGCATGTGCTTTTCTTATTTTGTATTTTCTTTATTCCTTGATTTCTAATAATTTTTAATAAATCTCATAAAATGTAATATTTGTATTTCAAGAGACTAATTTAACTGTTACAGTTCTAGTCTCATTTCTGCCACTTCACAGCTGTGCTTCTCTGGGCAAATCACTTCATTTCCCCAAGCCTCAGTTTCTGTCTGTAAAACAGAGCCAGTGATGCTCACAAGGACCAACTTTGTTGAAAGGGGAGTTGTTGCTATTGTTTGAATTGTGTCTATGGAGATAAGGACAGAGTACAAAGCCTTATCTATTACATCATCTGGAATACTGGGCAGGGGTGATATGGCTCAGTTGGGTCTCACACCAAGTGTTTTTTTAAACCATGTTTTCCAAACTCATTTTTGCTTTCATAAAGCAGCACTACCAATTATCTGTCTTCCTCCTTCAAATTGTTTTACAATTAAGTGCAATGGAAAGAGCATTGGACCTGGAGTCAAGACCTGAATTCAAATCCAGCCTCAGATACTTACAAGCTATAGACCTTGGGCAAATCACTTAACCTCTGTCTCAGTTTCCTCCTCTGTAAAATGAGGGTGTGTGTGTGTGTGTGTGTGTGTGTGTGTGTGTGTGTGTAATAATAGCCCCTACTTCCTAATGTTGTTGTAAGATTCAAATGAAAGGGACAGCTGGGTGGCTCAGTGGCTTGAGGGCCAGGCCTAGAGATGGGAGGCCCTGGGTTCAAATTTGACCTCAGTCAGACCCTTCCTAGCAGTGTGACCCTGGGTGAGTCACTTAACCCCCATTGACTAGCCCTTGCCACTCTTCTGCTTTCCAACATATAGTATTGATTCTAAGATGGAAAGTAAAGGTTAAAAAAAAAAAAGAATCAAATGAAACAGTATTTATAATGTGCTTTGCAAACCTTAAAACTATATATATATATATAACTACAAATATAAATATAAAACTATATAAATGCTAGTAGCAGTAGCAGCAGCAGCATTGGCAGCAGCATTATCAATTATGATAGTATTAGTGTTGATTTAGTGCTACCCTGGCTCTCGTGTCTCTCTACTGGGTAAAGATATGCCACATTTGCAGCCTAAGGCATTTTCTAGTCCCTTTTTTTAAACTTCCTCTTTGAAATTCTTGCTTTACACTGATTAAACTTTTACAGGAAATGGTGAAAATCAAGGTCAATGTCTGCCTTTTTCTATCCCCCCCTCCTTTTTTCCTATTGACTGTTCTTCTGAATAGCTGGGTTGAAGCTTTTGCAATCGCTCACAGTATCTTCTCATCTCTGTCCCTTTTCCTAATTTGGTGCCTATTTTGACCCTTGCTCTGACTAATCAATGGGCTAAATGAGACAGCACTAAGTGATCACTTCCTGTCAATTTCATTTTCTGGGATACTGTTCAGGACTCATTATATTCAGCAACTTCTGACTCTTTTTCTGGAAGAAAGCACTGATGATAGAGAGATGTGCCAGGACCTACTGAGGCACCTTCACCCTCTTTTTTCACTTTTTTTCCACTTTTTTCTTTATCCTCCTGTTTCCCATTTTCACACTGAGGGCACCAACTACCAAACTCATTTGTTTGACTTGGTTTGAAGAATCTCATCAAGTTCATTACAGAATTTTTTCATGCATTGACCAATATTGACACACAATTTGCAATTGTCTTCAAGGAAATTTTTTTACTCATGCTCATGATGAGTACGGCAACAAGATAATCGAAGTTTCCCACAAAATTCTGGTTGTCATTTCCTCTGGGTGCCTGATGTAACCAACTCTTTGCTTACCTCCTCAGGGACAACCTGGGAGCCATACCTCCTTTCCTTTAGTTACAACTTCCTTGCCTTCTGGTTTTATCAGAAAAATATCAATACTGATGTGGTTCAGTTCTCCTAGAAATATGTCATCACTGGCCACTGGGTAATAATCTCTGTAGCTACCATTAAGCTGATCTAAGAAGCCTCCATTTTTTTTTTTAGTATCCCCTGCCATCTTTTCCTCCCTTCTGCCTCTAGTACTGCAGAAGAAGAGAGTGAGGTTGCATAGGATTAAGGGCCATTTTGTATTTTGTTTCATGGGTTGCCATGGTGTCCAGTCCACTAATGACAAACTGGTTTCTGTACCAGTAAGCTCAACCTATCATTGAGAAAGATTTTCTCAAAAATTCTCCAGGATGGTAGAATTTGTCAAGATGTGCTTCAAAGCACCTAAGTAGCTCAGTGGATAGAGCTCCAGGCCTGGAGACAGAAGGTCCCAAGTTCAAATCTAGCCTCAGATGCTTCCTAACTGTGCAAGTCACCATTGCCTAGCCCTTGCCACTCTCCTGTCTTAGAATCGATACTAAGACAGAAGGTAAGGGTTTTAAAAACAAAAACTATGTATACTCTCCTAGAAAAACCTTGAAGAACCTAGAATCACCCCCATACCACGATGAGGTACAAAAATAGCCTCTGGGCATCAATATAGTATATAAAATATAGTGTGGCTTTTCATAAACCTATAACCTAAGAATATAGAAAACCAAAAAGGTTCTCCCTCAAAAGGGCCAACATAGCAAATACCTTGGTTTACTCTGTATGGCACAATAATTCACAAAAGCAGCCAGGAGGTGAAGGGTGGAGGGTAGGAAATAATTTGATTTATTAGCCATCAGTGGTGATCAATAGGCAACCCCAGAGTAATCCCTCTAATAACATCTATCTCTCAAGAAGTATTTCTATCTTCATTACAACTAGGCACCCTCAGGTTCCCCTAGTATCTCTTTAGTCAGCCAGAGTATATCCTTTACCACAACTAGAAATAGTTCCACAGA
This sequence comes from Monodelphis domestica, assembly GCF_027887165.1. Classification (NCBI taxonomy): domain Eukaryota; kingdom Metazoa; phylum Chordata; class Mammalia; order Didelphimorphia; family Didelphidae; genus Monodelphis; species Monodelphis domestica. The sequence goes on along the minus strand of NC_077233.1, from coordinate 138,004,594 downwards.
TTATCCCTTTCTAACACACTAAGCAGAAAACTAATGAGCTAAAAGAGCTGGCTTTTAGCTTTTCTTAGTCTTTCCCTCCTATTCTCAGACAGCCCTCCCAGTTATTTGAGAATGTTCTATTTAGAGGCAGAGGAACAGAGTTCAAATCTTGGCTATGCCACTATTCTCTGTGTGACCTGAGAAAAATCAAGTTAATATCTCTGGACCTCAATTTCCTCACCAAAAAGGGGAGTGTGCCATTTGAACTAGATATCATCTGTAGGGAGCACAGCACACTGGATGGGGTGCTGGGCTTGGAGTAAAGAAGGCCTGAGGTCAGGTCCTGTCTCTAAACAACCCTAGGCAAGTCACCTAACTTCTCTGAAACTCAGTTTCCTCATCTGTAAAGTAAGGAGATTGATCTAGGTGGCCTTGAAGGTCCCTTTCGGCTCTAAATAGGATCCTTTCAAACCTAAGATTCTGTGATCCTGGGATTCCTGAACCATCCATGCTGAAAAAAAGAAGAGGCATAGAAATATGCAAGAGGTGGTGGATTCCAAGCCCAGACATATTAGGGGAGCCCAGATAGCGATTCATCCAGCCCAGGGGGCCCAAGGAGTCCATAGAGATCTGTACAAGGATCAGGTCCTTAAGTCCTAAATCTGGTACTCAAAAACACTCATTGGTCCCAGAACACTCGATTTTTTCCTAGATGCCAACTTTTTATTCTTGTTCTGGAGAGAGATGAATGACCTGTTTAGGGTATCTGATCTCAGGACCCAAGGCTTTAAGGTATTTGCATCCCAAATGAAATTCAAATTCCTTTGCCCAGACTAGTTCCCAAAGTCAACCACCGTCTGGAGCTTTCCGACATTTCCAGCCTGATATAATTCTCCTTCCCTTTGTACTCTGTGCTCTGGTTAAACTGGTCCATTCTCTGGCATTCAGACATGCGCTGGGCCCTCTGGCCTCCCAACTTTTACTCACACTGTTCCTTATGCCTATCATCCACAGCCTCTTCCCTTACCCATCCTTTCAGGTCAAATTCAACGCCCCCTCCTCAGTGAAGTCTCCCTGGATGTCCCCTCAGGAGTGCCCACTCCCACCCCCAAGCCTCACGGAGCACTCCGCCCTGCAATTCTCCAATGTGCTTGTTGTAGTGGTTATACCATCGTAGTCCTGTGTGCCGGGGTCTTGTCTCCCTTAAAGGATAGGCGCTCCTTGGTCAATGGAAGCCCTGTTTTTGCACAGCAGACGTGATTAGCAAATATTTTACAAAGGAAGTTAGCAAGTGAGCCTCATTACACCAGGCTCATCTGGCTCACCATCTGCGTGCCGTGGACAGGTGAGCCACGGACTGGGGACCAGGGCGAGAAGCGAGTCTCATTTCACAAGCGAGCCGAGGGCCCACCATGAACAACTGCTCTTCGTATTCTTGATGGAAACCAGAGAGCCAGGGAGCAAATGGGTGTGCCTGCCTCCCCCCCCCCCAGCAGCCCCGCTGCTCCCAGGGAATGCTTTCGAACAGGACTGGAACACAGCACAAGGGAGGGGGCCGTGAGGATGGAGAAGCATTTCTGTACTCTGGCTCTAAAGGGCCCTCCAGGAGGAGGCCAGAAGGGATTTGTTTCCAATCCAATTTAAGACCATTGTTTCAGGAGGCGGCTGGGAGGGGGTAGGCTCCCTTAGATCCAGGGGCCAGGGACAGCTGGGCCTTCCTCCCAGCCCAAGGTTCTCACACAGCAGACAAATAGCACTGGTTATCTGAGTAGGGGGCTCAACCTCCTAATCCCACTGCCTTTTCAGTCAAGCATCGAGTTATGTCTCTGCTACCCAAACCTCACAACTCTGGGAATGGGCTATCGGAAGAGCTACCCTTCTGGACCCTAGGCAGGGGGCAGGAGACCAGAGACTGACGACAGGAGAAACTGAGTCTTCCCTACCCTCAGTCTGGGCACGTGGGGGATTAGCAGAAGAAAGAAAGGGTGGTGGGAAGCTGGGAGGAACCCTGGGTGTTCAGACACTAAACAAATCATTAGGGTCACCAGTTTCAACCCTTGAGATAAAAGAACAGCCCAGCTGCTAGGGAGAGGTGTGGGAATGCACAGCCAGGGGTCCTAGCTCTGTCCCCATTGATTCCCTAGACTCTGCCTCTGGGTCGGCATCCGAAAAATGGGTTCTGTGTGTGTGGTGTTAGGGCTGGGGGGTTTCATTGATTTTTAAAAATATTTCAATGAAAGTAATTCCATTTTTAAAAGTATTTCAATGATGCCTCCTGTCTTTATAACACAGACATTTTAATCTTTCTAAGATAGAACTCCCTGACCGGACAAAGGAAAACAATGAAGCAACCCCATCGGCCAATGTACACAAAATTCTGCCCCAGTAGTCTTTGGCCTCTGCCATGAGGTGGGAGGTATGTTTCATTATCTGTCCTTCACTGGTTTTTCTCTGGGGACCTTCATTTACTTAGACTTTGGTTTCCTTTTACTGATCAAAAAATGAGAGACAAATGTTCATGTCAATGACAAAACTGCTACTAAACTGAGCCGAGAGGTAGGATGAAACCAAGGGCAGGAGCAGCTAAAGGACCCGGGAGGCTGCCCTGAGGTCCAGCACCCTTCATTCATTTTTCCCAGACTTTGTTTCTCCAGGACCCATCCCAAACCAACTCAACTACCCCTAAGCTAGAATGTACCAGACTCTGCCTAAACCCCCTCTAACTGGACCTTCTGGATGTGCTACTGTGATCTGGGTCTCCCCACCCCTTTTCTTCCCATGGATGTTCCCCTGTTGAGTCACACTGGGCTGTCCCAGGCTAGAAGAATTCCTATTTGAGTTCTGCCCAGGTGTGCCCATACTTGGGGGCTGGGGATCTGGGAAATGATTCAGTTGCTGCTGCCCTGTGCCCTAGTCATGTAAGCCTGCCCTTCCCAAAGCCCAGATTTGACTGACACCTAGCCCTGCCGTGCCACCTTCACAGTCACAGCATCAGAGATGTTTGACACAGAAGGGACTTTAAAAGCTAGCATTTGAGAGGTGAGGAAACTGGGATCAAGAGATGTTAAGTGATTTGCTTACATAGGTAAGAGTGAATCAGCAGGATTTGAACCCAAAGTGACTGGTTTTTTTCCACTGTACCACCCAGCCTCAACTTTTCCCACCACTAACTTTTCACACAGTTTTTCTGTATACTTTGCCTTTTGGACACTCCCATCTTCAACCTGGGCTTTGGGTATCAAGAGTGATAGGGAGTCTGAAAGCAGCCTTAGGGGACTGGTTCACCTTCCCATCATCCTGCATCTGAAGCTGCACTCAGGAAGACATCCTGCCCCCAGCCCCACCCCCAAAGGAAAAGCCGGCCTTGTTGCTAGAGATCCTGGGAATACTTGGCCCCAGAACAGGAAACTGAAGCAGCATCTCCCTAGAGCTACCTTCCCCTCCTCTCTCCCCAATCCTGAGGGTCAGGGGAAGAATTCAAGGGGGAAAAAAACTGACTCCAAAACTTTCAGATCAGAAAATCGCTTTGCTAAATCCTTCTCTTCCGGACAAAGGGGCAGCCGCAGCAGCAGCTATGCTCCCAGCTCCAGGAAGCCCTGCAGGATTTCAGGGTCGACTACAACTTGAAACTGGCTAGGGATTTCCTTTCCGTTCCCCGCCTATTTGAAAACCGATTACCCTCTTCAAACCCGGATAGATTACCAACTCCCCCCTTCTCCCTTTCCCCCTTCTTTTCTGGAAAGAAAAATCGACAAGAAAGGAGAAATTAATCAGAAACAGCTTCTGAAGTTTCCTAGTCTGCTGCTCTGTTTCCAGTCTCCCCAGCACAGTCACGGCTGGATTCTTTGAGGGATGGAGGGAGAAAAGGATGGGCCTTGGGTTAGAGAAGAACAATCACCCAGAACCAAATGCTGATGGTTCCTGGCCCATTATGGCTAATTCAGGATGTCCTCTGGTAAAAATTTTAATTTAAATTCAGGAGACTAAGACCATTTGTCCCAAAATCCACTTCCATTCCCTACCCTTCTCCTGCTCATCTCAGTACACCCTTGCCTTTAACAAGACAGACAGGACTAGCCAAGAGTCCCTTCCTAAATACTGGGATACTCGGAGCTAAAAGTGACCTGAGAAATCTATTCAAAACCTCCTATTTTATAGATGAGCAAAATGAAGCCCAAAGAGGTAACATGACTTGTCCAATACGCTTCAAAACTCAGCCTTCTCCAGGAAGCCTTCTCCCACCAGCCCAACTGGCCAAGCATCTCCCTTCCCTGAGCCCTCCTGGTGTTTTTTTGTGGTGTGACCAATCACCCAAGGAGGTCCAAAAGAATTCCTGACAGCCCACCTCAACCAACTACTACCACCCAGAAAAAGAAGCGGGAGCAGCTGGAGATACTGCCCATCCACTGTCCTCAGCCCTGTAATAATGCTGTGGCTCCAAGGGCTCTGGAAACCTCACCAACCCCTTTTTACAGATTTCAGCATGGTTCCTGGATGCATGCGGATCAGTAATGTGCCTTCTTTAAGGTCTTCCAGAAAAGGGCTCCAATTCCAAACTGGGCTTCCTCCATCTGGAGGAATAGCCCCCTCAGGCTTCCATAGTGGGCAGCAGGCTGGAGATGGCACAGCTAATCCTGGCCAATCACAAGAGCACTCAGGGTACCTACTGCAGAAACTCCCCCTGGTAGGGCCCCAGTGAAGAGGCTCCTCTGGAACAGGCGAAAAGGAGACGGCCGCCTCCCATCACACCTCGCTCCGGTGGTGAATGAGGGGCTGGAAGCCCGAGACCCCCCTCTCTCCTAGCAGGTTGCCCGGGCCCCTTCTTCCCTTTGGGGAGGGGGCCAGGCTCGGAGTCCAGAGGACCAAGGGGGAACCACACCCCCATACAACCAGCATCTTACAAATTGTCTAACAAATTATCTCTGCTGATTCACATCTGGTATACATTTCCCTGTGGCTTTCATCAGGCCCCAGGCGACCAACTGCTCCCTCAGTCTCGCCTGACCGTCCAGATAAGTTCCCCAGACAGGCAGTAGAACGGATGGTCCCTCCCTCCAAAGGCTCCGAGACAGACCTGAAAGAGACCCTAGAGATCAGGCCCCAAACTCCTCATTTTACAGAGGAGCGCAGCTAGGAAGCAGCAGAGCCGGGATTCAGAGCTGGGGCTCCAAGGCCAGGGAGCTTTCTTAGGTCACTCCCGAGGTCCCAAGACCGCCACGGCCCCCTGGGGAGGCCCAAATAATGAATCAATATCTTTTCAACAAGCAGCCCCAGCCGGGATGGAGGGGGTCCCTGGGCTGTGGGTGGGACCCGGATTACCATCCTCTTTGCAGATAAATAGCCCTGTCTCCCCCATCATCTCCCCTCCCCCTAGCCTCAGAGGGAGACTTGAATAGCAAAGAAAACCCTATAATACCAGAGGAGTTGCATCTGCATAAGGTCCCCCTAGAGGGGTGTGGCCTGTATTTCAGGGAACAAAGCACCAGTGAGGGAGGGTACTCTCCTATCCCCTCCTCCTCAGCCCACCGCCCAATCCTACCATTTAGAATACAAAATCTCTCTAGTTCTGCAAAAGAACTTCAGGTAAATTGGATTAACGGGTTAGGGGTGCCCCTCGAGGTCAAAGATCCCACTTGGCCCGGGGCCCACTCAGCGTTTGGGGGTGTCAGATCCTTCCTGGCAGGGCTCCCGGAGCCTTTGTACCCAACCTGGAGGAGGTGGGGACTGCCTAAATCTGAGGCAGAAGACGTGGCCACCCCACAGGGTGGTCACCACGCCCCTCCCCTTCCTTCGGGGTTTGGGGATGGAGCTGCAGGGCAGAGAAAGGGGGCAAGAGGGAGAGGAGAGGGGGAAATGGTCCTGGGGAGGGGGAAGGGCAGCTTCCCACCCGGAGTCCGGCCTGAATTCAAATATACTCTAGTCCCTTCTCTAAGGAGGAAGCCCTGCCCCCACAAGCTGGGCTGGAGGCCTAAGGAACCCCACTCTGTTCCCCACCCCCAGAAGCTCTGAATAACCAAAAAGAAAGGACAGAAAGAAGGATGGAGGGAAGGTCACTGCACACAGAAAAAGCAGTTCCCCGGGAAGGAAGGGCTGGGGGCTGGGGGGTGGGAAGGGGAGGAGAGGAAGGAGAGGAAATTCGCCTTTCAGGCAGGGGACCAGGGACTGGTATTCAAGGCCTCATGGGTCCCAAGTCCTGTTCTTCCCTGATGACCCGCTGGGTACCTGAGGCTCTCCCTGCCTCTTCCTCCTGTCCTCTGTCCCCCCCTGACCCAAGTCCCCTCCCCTAAAGGTCTCCAGGGCTGTAACTCACTGCCGAGAGAAGAGAAGAGCCCAGGGCTATCTCTGTTGCATGTAGCCCAGTGGCTTTACCATATGGTGCCCATCCAGAAGGATTGCTCCCTGGGGGGCCATCCCCCCCCCACCGCCTCACTCAACAGCTGCCCCCTCTGAAGCTGTTCCAATTAGCCAAGGGTCACAGAGCAGAAGATTACAATGGTGACTTCAGAGCAGGCAGCAGCCACAGGCGTGTGCTTGGGGGAGTGCTGGGAGGCAATAGATGGGGGTCACGCATCAGACACACACACATAGACACTCTAAGATGCACAGGCCCAAAGCATCCTCGGGTACCACACAGGTCCCGGTAGGTAGCATTCACCCACAGCTGCCTCCACACTCAAATGGGCTAAGGAGGATGGAGGATGACCTCCAGACTACTCAATGAATCAATAAAGGCACTGGTCATCAGTAGGGGCATTTAATGAGGTCACATGTCTGTTCCCTGCAGACTAATGCATGCTGATTACTAATAAGACCCCAGTGACTATATTAATGCAATTCTCTTTCCTCCCCCTCATCAAATCCCCAAAGTTTGGATTCTCCATGACCCCCTTGGGTCTGACCCTGATGCTGCGGGTTGTAGACATTTGTACAAGATTGACCTCCAGGGACTCGGGGGCTTCCCACTCTCTCTGCTAGAGAATCCCTCTGTTAGCAAAATTCTGCCCATCATCTGCCCCGTGGGGACATCCACATCAAGTGGACCCCTCTCAGTAAAAGGCTAGAGCAAGATGGCTGTTGGACCAAGCCAGCAGGAAGAACAGGACAAAGGAACAGTCCTACTCAGCTTAAACCCAAGAACTTGGGTCCCTGCTCCACCTGCCTCCCAAGCCTAGGGCAGGGACCAAGGACTAGTTTATGGGGTGGCTGCCTCTCCCTCAAGAGGCAGCTAGGTGGAATAATGGACAGAGAAAGACCCGAGTTCAAATCTGTCAGGTACTGGGTGGGTAACCCTGGGCAAGCCTCAACTCTACCGCCACAGTTCCCACGAAGGATGGTTGCAAATATCAAATGAAATAAATAAAAAAATGAAAAAATAAATAAAAAATAAAACACACATAAAGTACTGGGCAAACTTCAATATAAACCGCCATATAAATGCTCGCTATTATGATTACAAGGTGAGAATATCTGTTGAATACACTAAAAAACTGCACTTTTCCCAACCACAAACACCATTCTTGCCAACAAGTACATTCACACTCACATATGAACACCTCACTATGAACTCACAGACTCATATAAACACATTTAAAAAAAAACCACCCACACAACAACTTCACACCCTCATTTACCCCCAATCACAAAAAGCCTCCTATTCTCCCTACTCAGAAAAAAAAAAAGCAACCCCAGAACAAACTTCTTGTAGCCTCTAAAGAGATCTATTCCCCTCCTCAACTCTATAAGGCAGAGATCCGCCGGGCCAGGCAGCGCCAAGGCCATGGCCCTGCCCCCTCGCCCCAAGGACCCTCCTTCCTGGGCGGGCATCCCCTGGTGGAAGGCAGGCTACCCTTCCAAATGGCTTCCAGCAAGACAGCAGGGTGAGGCAGTCGGATTCTAAGGGCTCTTTGAAAACTGTTTTAGGGCTAAACCCTGGTATTAAGGCGCCTTTGCTCAACCCTTTCATTAGCCAAGTTCTCAATCCCCACCCAAGCTTAATACAGTCAAAACTTCTCAAAGGTCAGTAATAAGCTTTTAAATATGGGCTCCAATTAACATTCAGGCTTCCCTGTAGCTTCCTGCTCCATCCTACTTCCTCCTCAGGGTGAGCAACTATAATTATTTGCTTCAGGATTCCTGGGCAGAGCTAAGTAGCAAAATCCACTTTAGCTCAGCCTTCTAAAGACCCTATTAGACTAGCCAGGGCCCTTGGAAATTAGGACAGCCATTGAGATTTTCTTAACTTCAGGGGAAAGAAATGACCCGGAGAGACAACAGGATTATTTCAGAATGGGACAAAGATCATTTGAGACAGGACCAACCCTCAGGGGGGCCAGAGTGTGGTTATTGACACTGGGTTTCAATCAATAAATGAATGGCTGGCTCCATCCCTTCCTACTGACTGCCAGAGTGGGCAGGCTTGGATTTCTTCACTTGATCCCACAGGATTGTGGTAGAAATTTCAGAGATGTTCATCCACCCATGTGTAAGAGGTAGCAGCTCCTCAACCTTTGGTCTTCATCTCTTCAAATTATCCCCACTTTTATGTTAATTGTTTAAATTAAAGTGGGCACAGAGGCCTAAATTCGAATCCTCCCTTTCCAAATGTATTACTACCTGGGTGATCTTGGGCAAGTCACTTGACCAATGAGCCTCAGTTTTTTCATGTGTGAAATATGGAGGATGGACTAGAGGTCTCTTCCAGCGTAAAATCCGCTTGGTGGGGGGTGGGGAGAGGAAGGTGTTGAGAATATCTGGTCCATTGGACATAACCAGGGCCTTACTTCCCCAGGAAGTTTTAGAGTCGGGGACTAGGAGTCCTAGTTCCAGCCATCACTCATTTGTGGTGTGACTGGATAATAAACCTCTCTTCCTTTTACTGTTTCATCATCTGTAAACAGATAGAATTGGATTTAATGACCCCAAAGGTTGTTCCCCACCCCCATCAGCCATTCTGGAAGTCTAGAAGGTATATAGAGAGCTTTGTTTCTCAGGAACTCACTCTATTATGCAGGGGCAACATTGTTTTTAACCCACCCTACAGAAAAGACTCCCGGAGAATTTGCTTTGCATGACTATACATATTTGTAACGGTTTTGTTTTCCTAGCCTACTCCATCTCCATCCCTGGGGGAAGAGAGAAGGAGAGAATTGGTGATTTAAAATAAAATAGAATTTTTTTAAAAACAGTCCTGAGTCTTCAAGCAGAAACACTTTGTTCTAAACTTGCCTTCCGCAGTTCCAGGGAAGCCCAGGTTGCCTCTGAGAACAGAGAATTGACACTTCCCATGAATATGAGCCACTAGGAATGCTGGGGAGAGCATAGCTGTTCCCTCCTAAACAGACATACCTGCTTCCTGCAAGCTAAAAACTGTCTTCTCTGACCCTCTCTTCCGCCCAAAAGAGGTCCCAGAGAGGCCTCCGCTCAGGGACACCCCTTAAGAGATTGATTGGGTTGTGATACATGAACCCGGAACCACTAAAAAGAGCCTTCTATATCACTATCAGTATAAACTCAAGGGCTAAAAGGGGGGGGGGGGGGGGACAGCAGTCATTTATCTTGGAGGGGGCGGGAGGAAGGGAGGAAGGAAGGCAGACAATCTACAAATCAGACTGTCAAGAGTTGGAAGGGACCTTCCAGATCTACTTTGTCCAAACTCCTCATCTGCTATAAGGGGAGACAGAGACCCAGAAGGGAACAGACTAGTCCAAGGTCACAGAGTGAGTAGGGGCGGAAGCAGAGTTGCCAGACGAGGATGCCCTCCCCTCCCCGACACCCCGTCCAGAGCACTCTGGACCAGGCACAACCTCCTTCCAGGGTCATCCAGAAAGCCCAAAAGGGAGCTTTATTGCTTCTCTCTAATTAACATCAGAAATACTTTCAGCCCAATTCAATTCCACAAACTTTTATTCAGCACAGACCCATGCATTCAAATGAAGTAGTTCTGGTCCTCCAGGAGTTTGCATTCTACAGGGAGGAAATGGGCAATACCCCTGCACAAAGCATATTCACTAACTATGGAGGCACCAGAGGGAAACTGGGCTGGAATTGGCAGAACAGAAAGAACATCAGACTGGACACTGGGAAGTCACTGAACTCCTCTCTAAGTCTCTGTTTTCTCAGTCAATCCATCATCATTTATGAAATGCCTACTATGTGTTGGGTGCTGGGGACACAAACATTAAAAAGAAAAGAAATCATCCGTTCGCCATTGGTTTTGTTTTTTTAAAACCTTACCTTTTGTCTTAGTATCACTTCTAAGACAGAAATGGGGCAAGGGCTAGGTAGTGGGGATGATGTGACTTGCCCAGGGTCACACAACTAAAAAGTATCAGAGGCTAGATTTGAACCCAGATCCTCCAAACTCCAGACCTGGGTGTTCTATCTACTGTGCTACCTAGCTGCCTTTGATAATAGTGTTTCTGGATAGACATATGGTACATATGCTCTTAGAGGCAAGGATAACCAGGAAACACCAAAGACTGAGGTGGACACCAGCATGTCTACACTGTCTGAGCCTCCATCTAAGAGATCACAAAGCTTCAGTTTCCCTCCCTCCTGGAGGCATCTCCTTAATTCCACTTTCCAGCTGCCAATAACACTAAATCCTGAAGCTAATGGAGTAACCCTGTAATTGGAGTGGGGCTCACCCGGATGCACACACACACCAGGTAGGCCTGTCTCAAACCCACATCAGCTCTGGTGGGCTGGAGCTGAAAGCTTCAGAACAACACACCGGGCTCAAGCCCTCCCAAGACAGACAGACACACACACACACACACACATACACATACACATTTCTAAACTAGAATGAAGTGGGGAAAACAAACCTCTGCAAGGTTTATGAACGTCTGAGTCACAGACACTCGTCCTAACTCTTTCCTGTTAATTAAAACCCCAGTCAATAAGCTTATCACAGAAAGAGGAGCTGGAAGGAATCTTAGAAATCATCTAGTCCAACCTACTCGTTTTACATATAAGAAACTTGAGGCTCAGATAAGTGAAACACCCAAGGCCTCAGTTGAAGCAGATCTAGAATTCAAACCCAGGTTATCTTGATGCCAATTCCACTCTTCTTGCTACTAAACCAAGATGCCTTCTGAAATGTGCCCAGGATGCAGTCCTTCTGTGACACTACTCTCTTTATTCTCCAAAACTCTTCTCCTCTCTCCCATGGCCCAAAGCACATAAGCTTCTAAGGCCCCACAACCTACAATATACCGAATTTAGGACTCAGTGCATGGTATCCAGATCTGGGATTGAAGGCTAGGAAAGCGAGGGGCCAGATTCCGAGTTAGCCAGACCAGGCTGGGGCATCCGCCGCAGACCAGCCATTTCTGTGGCATTAGTTCCAGGACTATATAAGCTCATTCACTCAGTCCTGGGCCAGCTGCTTCCTCTAGCAACAGTACTTAATGTCTGCTTGTGTCAAAGGAGTCAGCAGGGGAGTTGTGGGACCCTTTTCCTGCTAACTGCCTTGAGAAAATGGAGACTTTTACCTCATGCCATGGTGATACTGCCCCAGGTGCCTCCTCTGGGGAAGAGGAATCAAATTGAGAAGAGAAAAAGGGGGGACTAAAGCACTAATAATTTGTGTACACAGATTGTTCTTGCCAAACCATGTTCACTTCTGCCTCTAAATCCCCCCCAAATGCCAAAGAGCTTTGCCTGAGCCCCCAAACAAAGTTCCAAACACTTGCGATGCCCTGATGGAGTTTGCTAGGAGGGAGGAAATAGAGAGAAGGGTCGTTTCCCAAACATTCTTCCCATGTCCACTCGGACCCTGCAACCTCTAGAGCTGCCTGTCTGTGTGGTTCACAAAGCCTGAATCCCTGAGAGCTGGCAAACAGGGAGGGTGGCTCCCTGCAGGCTTAGCACAAGAGGGAAGGTCTTTAAGCTTTGTGAGTCTATTCGCTTTCCCAAACACAATGTCTTTCCCTATTAGAAAGGGTTAGTTAAGACTTCCAGTCATGGGAAGACTCTCCCTTTGAGCGGCTTCCTGGTCCCTGATAGATAGGCAAGCAGCAAAGATACAGGGACTACAGCCACAGCCACAAGGGAAGATTCACCCCCCAAACCAAGAATCAGAATCAGCTAGTAAAGCTCTTACCCCACAATAACAGGAACTGTAATCGAGGCCCAGCAAGATTGGGTGATTCATCCAAAGTCAGGCAGAGCTAGCCTTTGAAAACGCAGGTTCCCCCCATTCCAAATTCAACGCCCATCTCCCACCCCCCCAAACTGAAATAACTATCCCCATTAGAGGCAACTTCTAGCCAGTCATTTTGCCAACTGGCAATTCGGTAGACCCGCTGGCTTTCTGCATTCTGGGGTTTCCCAGCTAATAAGGAACATGTTTCTACCACTCCAGGATATAAAAAAGACCATCTCCAGGCCTTATTACCCTCCCTAAATCTTCAGCCAGTCCCTTAGACTGACTGTGGAAACCAAAAGACTCAGGGGACTGCGTTCTGGTCACCAGTTCAATGTAGAAGCCAAGGGGACCCTTTTCAGTGCTCAAGGCTCCGCTGCCTTACCTTAGAAACCGACTTGTTCCCGGAGCCCCGACCTTACAAGATTCTGTGGCTGTCACCCACCCTTACTTACTCGTTCCCATCTTCAGAGATCTCTGGGCTTCTGCCAAAGCATAGGAAGGTGGGGGATTCCTGAGCCTACATCCCTCCTTCTCCGGAACCAGCCCCCACCCCCAACACACACACGTCTATCCCTCCAAAGCCCCCATCTTGCAAGGCTGCGCTGCTCCCCTACTTTCCACAGGGGCCTAATTAGATACTGAGCCATTGTGCGTTGCCCCCCCTCACCACCCCCCAGTTCTTCCTATCTCCCCGTGAAAGACAATCCTTTCTAGAGGACCTGGCCGGGTAGGGTGGGGTCTTGAAGGATACCATGCTCTTCTAGGCCATTCGCTAAAAGCCGTTCCGGAACTGCCGGGACCCATTTCTCTCTAAGTTGCTAAAAGTTTGTGGGCAACACCCTCTCCACCCCCACCCCCACCGTCTGTGACAGACCCTGAAAAGTGTTTCGAGTGGCCTTAGCTACAAAAGAGATTGGGAGGGAGGGCTTTCCCTCTCCCCAAAAAAGAAAGGTGGGGTAAGGAGTGTGTCGAACATGACATTAGGGCAAAAGCCCTTCTAGGTGCCCGAAGGTGACTTTTGGGAAAAACAGGAGGCCATAAGTCCCCACAGGGAAGGAGAAGGATCCGGCTGCGGGGAGGAAAGAAGATCCCAGGCCGGGGTGGGCGAAGAATTGTCCCAAGGAGAAAAGCATGCCAAGTTGAAGAGAAGAGAACATCGTCTCAAAAGGTGGTCTCCTCAGAGAAGAGAGGAAAAGGGTACCCGATGGGATGACCCTCCCAGCGAAGCAAGGGGTCAAAAGAGATTACAGCTGCCTTCAGGAATGGCTATTACCCTAGTCAGACTCGGGTCGTCTAAGGTCCGTACTCCCAGGCTTGCCGGGGAGCACGACGGGGCGCTTACCTGTACCAGGCGAGCCCCTTGTTGTAGCACCTGTCGAAGAAGTGGGGCTCGGCGCCGAGAGCTCGGACGTCGGGGTGCACCCTCAAAAACTCCAGCAAGGCTCGCGTGCCACCCTTCTTCACGCCCACGATGAGTGCCTGCGGGAAGCGCCGGCTTCCGAAACTGCTGGCCAGCGGCAGCCCACCCCCGCCGGGTGTCCCGGGGCTTCGGAGAGCCCCAGCTCCGCCACGCTCCACCTCGGGCTCTGGAGGAGCCTCAGACTCAGCTGCTGCTGCTGGGAGGAGCCGTCCGGGCCGCGGCGCCCAGGACGGCGGCTGAGGGGTGCGGGTGGCCGGGGGCGCGGCGGGCTGCGACGGGGGGCGAGCGGCGGCGCAAGGGCCAGACAGGCAATAGAAAAAGTAGGTGCCGAGTAGGAGCACCGAGAGCAGCAGCGGCGCGCGGGGCGGCGCGCGGAGCAGCGCCCCGAGGTGCGCCCGGAGCCCCGGCCCCGGGCCCCCCGCGCCGCTGCCTTCCCCGCCGCCGCCGCCGCTACGTCCCATGAAGCCTCGCTGCGCCCGGAGCCCGGAGCGGGGGCCGTGGAGTGCCGCACGGGGCGTGCATCCCGGCCCTGGCCGCGCTCCCTCAGCCGGGCGTCTCGGCTTCTGCACGGCCGCCGGCCGGCCCAGGCAGAGGGAGCGGGGCGCGGGGGAGGAGGAGAGGGGAGGGGAAAGGCGGGGAGGGGCCCAGAAGCCCCCGCCCCCGTTTGCCCCGCCCCGCCCCAACCCGGCCTGAGCCCGCCCCGCCTCGCCTCGCCCAGCCAGAGTACGTTCTCTTCTTTCTACCCTCCCGCTACCTACCCAATCCTCCTCCTCCGCCACCGCCGCCCCCCGGGGTAGTCCCTGCTGCTTGGGGTGCTAGGAGCTGCGAAATCAGCCCTGGCGGGGTCCCAAGAGCTCCACCTCCTCCTGGAGAATTGCTGCAAACCCGGGACAGTCACTCGAACGCGGGCCTCGGAGGAACGCGGAGATATGTGGCCCTAGCGAACATGGCCCAGATATACACCTTCCTGGGAGAGCAAAAACATCCATGGGACCCTAGGGAGACACATGGGCACAAGTTATGGGACACTTGGACACACATGCCAAGAGTACATGCGGACACATAAAGAGACCCTGGATAGACGCTTGGCGCTTCCCAACGCTGAGAGCTGGGATTCCCACCCAAACTCCGCCACTCTAGTCCGGCTGCTTAGAGGGTTCCTTAAACCCTTCCCGTTCTCACTCCTCAGAGTCTGGCTCCCCTGAAGCCGCGAAGAACTCCTTCCCCCACTTCAAACTCGGGCTGGGACCTGTCCTAGGGGCAGAGGCGGGGGCGGGGGGGGGGAGCGGTGGTAACAACTTGTTCTAGGTAAGAGAGTCGTCATTGAGTGCTTCTGGGGGGCACAACTGGACAGGGGGCGTCCCTGTCCGCTCTCACAGAAGGGCCTGAACGTGCCAGAGTGTAATTTTAGGAGTCCGTGTCCGAGTACAGCCTCGGGCAGGGCTCGTTTGGCTCCTGCTCGGGAGCAACCAACCAGGGCTGGTTGCTTTCCCGGCGCCGTTATCGAGACAGAGAAAAAGAGAAACTTCTTGTTTATGAGAAGGCTTCTCAAAGCCAGCATCTGTCCCTGTGTCTTTCACTTGGATTTCTATTTGGGGGCTCTCCAAGGGTCCTTTTTCCTCTCCTGTCTTCTCTAGTGGCTTGACCCCACTGCTGTGACTTCTTTTCCCGCCAGTCCATGTACTACCGCTTGTTGTCCCCTCTCCCCTGTCTTCTCCCTTCCCTCTTTCACAACCTGTCCTTGGCCCCCTTGTTTCCTGCCTTCTCATCCCTGCTTCCCTGCCCCCTCTTTTCCCTTTTCTAGGTCCCAGATGCCCTTCCTCCTCCTGTATTCTTTCCTCATCCATGTTTCTAGTCCCCTGCTTCCTCCTTTCCCTTTCCCCCTTGTCCAATCCTTATTTTCCTCCTCTCCACAGCCTCCTTTCCTCCTTCCTCTACTCCCTATATTCCCTCCCTTATTTACCTTACCTTTCCCTCCTCATTTCCCTCAGCTCTTTCTTCCCGGTCCCCCATGGCCTTTTCTTCCCAATAGGGTCTCCTCTACTCCCCTTTCCCCTCCTTTACCTCCCTTCTCTCTCCTCCTTTGCCTCACCTGACTCTCCCTTTCCTCTGCCTCTCTCAATCTCCTCCACAGCCTCCTGGTGTAAGCCATTACTTTCTACCCCCATCTCCTGTCCTGACTTTCTTGACTGCACACCACCCCCATCTTTCCCTCCCACATCTGGAAAATCTGCCCAGTGACCTGGCATGAGGGGAGATGTCTGGCTTGTGGTCTCCAGCTGGGCAGTGGTGCTACCTCTAGACCTCCACCTCCAGAGTCTCATTGCCTGGGAGCTTTTCTCCACCACCACCACCCCCAACTCCCCAGTGTCTGGTTGACTCTGAAGGAAGGTGGCAGGCCTACCTGTTCCCAACACACACACACAGGCTCAGCAGTATGGAATGATCATCCTTTGTTTGAAACTTTAGGGCTCCACACCATTGTGGCTCTCTTCTTAGAAGGGGACTGGTACAAAGCCACTACTACCCAAGGACAAATTCAGTTGAAGGAGGGAAGACAGAATAGAAGATAGGCTCAGAAGTCAGCCCCATAGTGTGTGTAGTTGCAATGAAGAAAGGAGCAATGTGGTCCTCATTCCCTCACTGTCTTACACCCACCCATACCCTGATGGGCTTTGGGATCCTGGCAGTAGCCCTTGCCAGTTGAATTGCTCATCATAGGACATAGGACATCATAGGTGGTTTTCAACAAGATTGGGGGGAAGTGTGCTCCTCCATGTCTAATACATTGAGAAATGCCTGCTTGTCTCCAATCTAGTAGTGTCTTTGGACTGATGTGACTAACTCCTGGCCAGGATCAGAGGCTTGTTTTTAAGAATATCTAGTGGTCAAGTATTCAATGGGTCCTAAAACTGATGCAGCCTGGGAGGTAACTTTAACATGTACATGGAATGGTCCCAGACCTCACACCTTCTAGGAATGAATGAATGAAATAACCAAAATATTTATTAGCACATACTATGTACAGAGCATTGTGCTGAGTTCTGGGAACCCAAGTAGAAAAACTAAACCATCCCTGTTATCACATTCTAAAGGAATTCTAATGAGAGAGAATATATAGAAAGTTTTAGCTGCGATTTGGTGGTAATGCATCTTTAATGTCATTTCCACTGGGTGGGGACAAAAGAAACAAAACTAAATCTACTTCTGATGTTGAATCATTTGACAGTACAAAGGACTTTGGTGGCAAGAACTTTCTTCTCTAGGTCTTCCATAGCAGGGATCACTCTGGCATAAGGAACATTAACATTAGCACCTAAGAAAAGGTTGATTCCTTATTAGGAAACTGGGCTTGAAGCAGGGTCAGTAGTGTGGAGATTATTGCTACCTGTCTGTTCTTAGATTCCAGGTCCTGGGTCAACTCCATTTTGGTGTGAAAGGAAGCAGTAGTCAAGATGACAGTGATTTGTCTTGCCTGGCTCATGCTACCTCATATCTTCCTCCCCCTTCTCCATAAGGTTTGCTTACCATATTGTGGCTGTGGGAGGTTTCTGGAAGTAGGATCAGTAGTAGGGGGAGAGTATGGCTATTCCTAGGACTTTGGTGATTGCCTACCCATCATTGGTGGTTGGTCAGCAGGTGGTTTTAGCTGTAGTGAAGATGGTGGAACCATTCTCCACCAGAATTGTTCCCCTTGATGATGGCTAAAGATGCTAGGCTAAAAGCAGGACTAATGACCAGAGTGGGACAGAGAGGCTCTACTATTTCCAAGACTCTTGGGCTCAAGGTTCTGAATTATTTCTATCCAAGTCTGAAGTGAGGTGGTGATTGAGGTTTTGGCAATGGTTTGATTTGTCAAGTTGGTCCCACCTGGCACATGTCTCCCTCAGGGCTCTTTGCTGCTTTGGCTAGGCTGACTTGCCTGCTGGAAGTATCTTTAGACTTCACAATTTCCACCTCCACTGAGAAATTGAAAGGTATATAAGGAGGTACATAAAGAAGGCAGCTGGGTGTCTCAGTGGACTGAGAGCCAGGGCTAGAGACAGGAGGTCCTAGGTTCAAATGGGACCTTCCTAGCTGTGTGACCCTGGGCAAGTCACCTACCCCCCAATGCCTAGCCCTTACCACTCTTCTGCCTTGGAACCAATACACAGTATTGATTCTAAAACAGAAGGTAAAGGTTTTTTTTTTAATTTGAGAAAGAAAGAAAGAAAGAAAGAAAGAAAGAAAGAAAGAAAGAAAGAAAGAAAGAAAGAAAGAAAGAAAGAAAGAAAGAAAGAAAGAAAGAAAGAAAGAAAGAAAGAAAGAAAGAAAGAAAGAAAGAAAGAAAGAAAGAAAGAAAGAAAGAAAGAAAGAAAGGAAGGAAGGAAGGAAGGAAGGAAGGAAGGAAGGAAGGAAGGAAGGAAGGAAGGAGAGAGAGAGAGAGAGAGAGAGAGAGAGAGAGAGAGAGAGAGAGAGAGAGAGAGAGAGAGAGAGAACCAGCAAAAAGGCAGATGGAACCTGAATTCTAGAACTGCTTGCCAAAAAATTTTTCTTTCTAAAAGTTTTCCCAGAATTTAGGGGGCCTTCATGATATCGATGTCTTTTTGGTAGTTTCCATGACCCCACTAGGTACCCTGTAATTCCTCCAACTTAGTGAGTAAGGAACCCTTCTTCTTACTCTTATCCCATTGGAGACCAGATGGGGCAATACATTTTTAAATATGCATATGCTTAAATGAACATACATATATACACATATATGTAGTGGGCAGATGGGGTCCTCTCACTAGTAGTTGATATATTTACTGAGGTAACCAAGTGTTAATGAATTAAACAAAATGCAGTACAAAGACTCTCTATGTCCCATTATCCCTTCAGGAAGTGTGAAAAAGTTTCCCTGATGGAATTGGAAGGGAAGCTTGCCAAAGATTGGCCATGTCCCTGGTGGCCTTTAAAAAAGTAAGCTTGCCAACCCCGAAGGCAGTGGAGACATTTGAGGCAGGAAGTGGCTTTGTAGAGTATGATTCCCTCCTCTTCTGGCGTGGCATGAATTTCTTGCAGTAGAGTAATACCCAGAGGTAGACACTGCATCCAGGAGAAAGGGAGAGAGGGAGGGAAGGAGGGAGGGAGGGAAGGAGGGAAGGAGGGAGGGAAGGAAGGAAGGAGGGAGGGAGGGAGGGAGGGAGAGAGAGAGAGAGAGAGAGAGAGAGAGAGAGAGAGAGAGAGAGAGAGAGAGAGAGAGAGAGAGAGAGAGAGAGAGAGAGAGAGAGTTTGATCCCTGGCAGCAGAGAAGAGAGTCAGTAATTTGTGAATTCAAGGGAAAATTAGCTTTAACAAATAGAAGGTGAGATCTGGAGGGGAATCAGTCCAGAAAGTCTGACTTGGAAATGCTACACCCAAAGTACAAGAGAAGAGAAAACATATCAGAGTCCATAATTTGCCTCCATGGGTCTCACTCACCACCAGCACATTCTAGACCTATTCCTACTCTTCCAGATATTGAATGTTTTTATGAGAGAATATGCCCCAAATTTATGGGAGAAGGGATATTATGAAGCTTCTGTTCTTACCATGCCATCTTGAATAATGCTTTTGCTTTGAGCTAATTGTGGCTCACTGTTAAAGATAACCTCAATAAGAGCTCATAAAAACTCAACTGCAACTTGTGAGTGCTGAATTAGGGAAGTATTTCTAGCAAAATACTGTATATGCTGTATACTGTACATAGCTTTAATTTGCAAATATCTTTAACAACACATTAATTATAATAAATAATTTAACCTATTTCTCCCTACATCTTCCCTACTGAATAAAGAGTGCTTCAGGGAAAAGAGAGACCTAAATCCAGGTACTCTTACTTGTGGATAACATATTGATCATTAGGACTAAGGACCCGGTTTCTTTTTCTTAGACTCACTTTATAGTGCCAAGGGTATAGCAAAAGGACAAATCCTCAGTCCCCAAGAAATGAACCCATGCCATAGATATGTCAAATTGCAGTCTGCAGTGCTCCCCAAGAAAATGTGGCTCCATAAAAAGATCTGAAGACCCCCAAAGGGAAAGGTTTTCCCTCCTGAGGGAAAACTGTAGACACAGTATATCTACCTGACTGTCAGGTGGCCTTTGTCAAAGTCTCTCCTGACATCCCTGTCGACAGGATGGAGAGATGTGGGCTGGATGATAGTTGTTAAGTGAATTCAGAACTGATTGAATGACTAGACCCAAAGAGTGGTGATTAGCAGATCGATGTCAACCTGGAGGGAGTAGAAAGCCCCAGGGATTTCTATCCTTGGCCCTGAGCTGTTCAAAATTTTTATCAATGGCTTGAATGAAGGCATAGTTGGCATGCTTGTCAAATTTACAGATGACTTGAAACTGGGATGGAATGATAGCCAACCCACCGGGTAATAGTCAGGATCCAAAAATATCTCTACCAGTTAGAGGAATAGATTAAATCTAAAAAGATAAAATCTAATAGGGATAAATGGATAAGCCTAAAATGTTATGCTTGGAGTAAAAAATACAAGTATATAAGTGCAGAATGGGGGAGATATGATGGGACTAAGGTTTGTGTGGAAAACCCTTTGGAGTTTAGTGGACTACAAACTAAAATGAGTCAGCACCGTGTCATGGCAGCCAAGAAAGCAAATGTCATCTTAAACTAAATTAACAGAAGCAGTGTCCAGAACAAAGCAGGTAAGACTGTCTACTCTGTCTTGGTCAAACAAGGTCTAGAATATTGTATTCTGTTCTGGTCATGACATTTTAGAAAGGTCATTAACCACCAGAGAGCATCTGCCGAGAAAGGCTGTCAGAATAGTGAAAGGATTAGAAACTTTACACACACACACACACACACACACACACACACACACACACACTCGATCAATCAATGGAAGGAATGAAGGACCCTAGTCTCTGATTAGTAAGTTATCACCTTATCTTACCTTACCTGGCCACCAGCCAACCACTCCACTCATTTAGCACGCCCTTACCTAAGTCTCCCTATATTTGCATCTCTGACTCAGCTACACTGAGTACCCAATAGAAAGAGGTGAATCCTCTGCCCACTGAGAGCTCCCAGGAAGTTCCACTAGGACAGCATTGGTAAACCTTTAGAGTTCAAGTGCCCAGAGAGCAATTCAAGCTGTCAGTGAGTCACCCCCCCCCCCATTACTAGAGAGAACTGAGGGGGGAACTGTTTGCATTGGGCCACTGGTCAGAGGGAGGGGGGCATGCAAAAATGTCCTTGGGCGCTGGGAAGAGGGGGAAGGAGCACCCTGGAGTGCCAGCTCTGCACCAGTGCCATGTCTTCACTAGGGAAGGAAGACAGACAAGGAACAATTAAAGACCAAGACTCCATAGTGTGTGATCAAGGACTAGAGTATGTCACTCAGACTCTAAATGCCATTTCTAGAGTTCAGAGAAGAGAGGCATCTTTGTGAGCAGGAGGGATAATAATAGCTCCTGTGTTGTGCAGAGCCTCAGTTTGCGGATTGCCCTCCTCACAACAGCCCTCTGATGGACATAGCGCAACTATTTTTATCACCATTTGACCGAAACGACTACTGAGGTTCAGATAAGTGAAGAAACTTGCCCAAGGTCACACAGCTACATGGAAGAGCCAGGAATCACAGCCGGGTCTCCTGGCAGTCCCTTATTCCTTGCCCGAGGGGTAGGCATTCATTCACGTTTCTACTGAGTGGCTCCCAGGGCGCCCACTCCTGACTCGGCTCTCCTAGGACCAGACGGGAGAGCTCCGGGTTCTATCCACCACGCCTTCCCTGCAGGGTCTCTTTCCACCAGCCCTGGGCAGAGGCTCTCCTTGAATAGTCAGGGTGAGCTCCCTAGAGGGGTTGGGTTTTGAAGTGGGTCTGAATGGAGGAGCAGGATCTGAACAGGCGTAAGAGTGGGGCAAGAATGAAGAGTGATGGGCAAACGAGCAGAGCGCTCCCGGCGACGTCAGGCAAGCGCCAGGGAAGCCTCCGGAGGTGGCCGAGTCTGGGAGGACCCTGGACAAGAATCCCGTGAGATGAGCAGTCACCTGATTGGTTAGACTTCCTATTCCAGGAGCCTCCGGATCTGTTTGAGGTGGACAGGAATACCGCCTCGTCTAACCAACCTGGGAGGAGGCGAGGAGACTAGCCTGAGCCCGCGGCCAGCTGGCTGGAAGGCTGAGGCTGGGGGCCTGGAGAAAGAAGCGCTCGGCTCTGTTAGGGCCCTTGTCTACCCCTCTGGGATGGCTATGAACAGCAGGAGACGGGGCCCAAGGGGACAGAAGATGGCGCTAGAGCTGGAGAAGAGCCACTCCCCTAGAGACGTGTGTGGCGCTGCTGGGGCCGAGATCTGCATTGAGGATCTCTGGGAGGGAGGCTAATTACTATTTTAAACCAGTTGCTTCTTCTAGGGAGCCTTACAGCAACAAAAGCCAAACGTGGCCCTTGCGGCAGGGCGTTTAATCAGAGGGGACAGGGGATTGTAAACACTGTCAAGGCTGAGACACTGCCACATGACGAGAATTAACCACCTGCCCCCTAAAGGCAGCGGAAGGAGGTCCTGGCTGGCTCCAAGCCTCCAGGTGGGAATCCTTCCCAGACAGACAGACCAGCAACCTCAGCTCAGCCCCAGGCCTGCCGGAAGTTTACATTCCTGGCAAGCTTTTTATTTTTTTCCCCCCTTTCCTAAAGAAATGTTAGACACTCAATGTGGAAAGAACATTCTCTAGAGTCAGAAGACCTGGGTTCAAATTCCAACTTCGTCTTGGTTCAATTCCTTAACTTCTCTGAGACTCAATTTCTTCATCTCTTGGATTAGATATCTTCCCAAATCCCTTTAGTTCCAAATGGATGATCCTACTAAATCCCTCTTGAGATCTGTCCGGTAGCAGTTTTATTATTGTTTTCCACTTGAATAGACCCAAAAACTTAGCCAGAAAGATTTCCACTTTGGACACCCCAGCAAAGGAGTCTGCCAAAATGGGGCAGAGTTTGAGCCCTGGTCCTGCCACTTAGTATCTGTGTGAATTGGGTCAAGTCCTGTCACTATTCTGAGCCTCAGATTTCTTATCTGTCAAATGAGAGAACTGATAAAGAATCCAAATGACTCTTAACTGACTTGAAATCAGAGGTCCTAGTTTTGCATATACAACTATGGAACTTTGGATAAGTCACTTACCTAAACCTCAGTTTTCTGTCAAATGGTGATTAAAATACTTCACCTATGCCAAACCTTGGATTCTTCAACTGAGGGAGTCAGACTAGAACAGGTGTTCTTAACTTTTTTTATGTGGTAGATCTCTTTCACAGTCTAGTAAATCCTGTGAATTATTTGGAATAATGTTTTAATGCCTGTAATACTTATTTTTAATGTTTTTAAATGCATAAAATAAAACATCCAAGAGCATAGAAAAATCAAATCATATCAAAATATAGTTGTAAAAAAAATTTTTAAGCCGTGTTCAAGGACCCCAGGTTAAGAGTTCTTGAACTAAATGAATTAATGAATGAGTAAATGAAAAAATATTTATTGAATGCTTATTGTTTGCCAAGTACTGTGCTAAGCACTAAGGATAGAAATATAAAAAATGAAAATCCTTGTCTCCCAGATTATATTCCAATAAAGAGAAGCAACAACTATATAAAAATGGTAGCCAGGGAAGAGAGAGTATAAAATTGCAGGAATGGTAGATTAATCTGTAGGGCAATTTATTGACACTCTCTTTCCATTAACAATGGCAGAACAATAGTATTTGTTTGATTACTACAAACAGAGCAAGAAAAAGAAAGAGAAATGGGATTACACTTGGGGTAAAAGGGCAGCAGGCAGATAACCAGGATGGGTGGCTACATGGGATATGAAGCCTGATCCAGTCTAGGTTATCAGAAGCCAGTTAGACATAATGGCTATGAGAGAGAGAGAGAGAGAGAGAGAGAGAGAGAGAGAGAGAGAGAGAGAGAGAGAGAGAGAGAGAGAGAGAGAAAGAGAGAGAGAGAGAAAGAGAGAGAGAGAGAGAGAGAGAGAGAGAGAGAGAGAGAGAGAGGCAGACAGACAGACAGAGAAAGAGACAGAGAGAGAGATGGAGGGAGAAAGAGAGGGGGGAGGGAGAGAGAGAGACAGAGAGAGAGGGAGGGAGGGAGAGTTGTTGCTTAGTCATTTTCAGTTATTTATGTCTTTATACATGTATATGTAGAGATAGAAATTTGAGTTTTCATTTATTCACCAATCAAGACAACTTTGCCTAGGGGATGTGTTCCAAAACTTTAGATTAATTACCCCAGGAACTGGGGGCATTTTTTCTGGAAGCCTAGTCTAGAAAGTACTATTTCCTGGGCAGTGAAATGGAGCAGCAGCAAGGTAGGTGGCAAGATTTCTACAGTGGATTGAATGTCCAGATCTCCTAGCCAGTCAGGTATAGCTCCTCAGTACTTTCAGGTTAATATGGTTTCTAAGGTACTCTCAACTCTAAATCCTAAGTAGGGGAGCCTTAAAAGGACACCAGAACTTTGAACCAAGGAGGACCCTGAAGTTTGGTAGGGAACACAAGACCC
The DNA here is from genome assembly GCF_027887165.1 of Monodelphis domestica. Classification (NCBI taxonomy): domain Eukaryota; kingdom Metazoa; phylum Chordata; class Mammalia; order Didelphimorphia; family Didelphidae; genus Monodelphis; species Monodelphis domestica. The sequence goes on along the minus strand of NC_077233.1, from coordinate 137,980,515 downwards.
ATACTCTTGAAAGACTATAGCCAATCCAAGGTTGGTGAGAGAGATGGTCATAGGCTAGAGTAGCTGAGGGATTACTTCCTGGAAAAGGTGGAAGTTGGACTGGTTCTTGAAGAATTTGGAGAGGCGGAGGAGGAGGACATTCCAGGAGTTGGGGACAGCCTAAGAGAAGCTGCAGATTGGAGTGAATCCTAGACAAAAGGCACCTCCTTGGCTTCCTACCACCCCCTCCTCCATTCTGCACCTGTCAAGCCCTGGGCTAGAATAACCTTCAGAATCCTCCAGGAGACTTCCATAAAATGCCCCAGCCCAATCTTTGCTTGTCCCGGGCCTGCTGAGGTCTGCACCCACAGGCCCTTTTGCATAGAATCAGCATTCTGTTAATTAGTCAGTTAATACAATTATCTAGACTTAATTAGGTCTCAAGAGGTTCCAAAAGGAGAAAGAGTCAACTTCAGGCAGAGTTCTGGCTTTCTTCAGTCCTTGTCCTCTTCAGATCATAGAACTTAGAGCTGGAAGGGGCCTTAGAAGAGCTCCACCCCTCCCCCAATTCTACTGATGAGGAAGAATCCCCAGACTCTCAATCCTCTCTCATTCCCCAATACCCAGGGTAAGGACCTGAAGGAATGAGGATATAAATACGAGTCCCTAAAGTGTGTCTGGGGTGCTAACCAGGCTGGACCACTTAGGATCCTAGGATTTACAACTGAAAGGAGCTTTAGACATTATCTTGCCTAACCCATTTATTTTACAGAAGAGAAAATGGTACCTCACCCACCCCTGCACAAAAATAAAGTGACTTGACCAAGGTCATACAGAAAGGAACAGTTAGGATTTGAACCCAGGTCCTCTAACTCCAATATTATCTTTCCACTCTTTAGTACTGAATTTCTTTCTCTCTCTCTTTTTTAAAACACTTACTTTCTGTCTTAGAATCAATATTAAGTGGGGCAACTAGGTGACTCAGTGGATGGAGTATCAGGCCTGGAGATGGGAGGTCCTGGGTTCAAATCTGATCTCAAGCACTTCCTAGCTATGAATCCCTGGGCAAGTCACTTAACCCCCATTGCCTAGGACTTACTAGACTTTTGCCTTAAAACTGATACTTAGTACCAATTTAAAAAAACCCTTTTCTTCCATTTTAGAACTAATACTAAGTATTGGTTCCAAGGCAGAAGAGCAGTAAAGGCTAGGCAAGTGGGGTTAAGTGACTTGCCCAGGGTCACACAGCTGGGAAGTGACTGAGGCCAGATTTGAACCCAGGACCTCCCATCTCTGAGCCTGAAGCTCAATCCACTGAGCTACCCAGCTGCCCCCAATACATGCCTTTTTGATGAAATGATTGATAGTCATATATAATGGCAATAAATTGGGTTCTAGATATGACAATGTTACCCTAGAAGAGAACTCACTAGGCATGACTGAACAGATACCTGGGTGAGTAAACCCGTGGTGGAAGATCTAGATGAAGGGGATTGTAAAGCTAGGAAATGAGGGAGAAGCCATGCGTATGCTGCACATTAGGAGAAGAATAAAACAGGGACAACCAAAAAAACAAACAAACCCTGAAACAGATGGCCTAGGCTTAAGTTCAAGCTTCATCACTGACTTCTGACTAAATGACTTCAGGCAGCATTTCATCCCTTCAGGTCTCTGTAATGCAAGGCGATTGCCCTGGATCAAATGTTATTGCAAGGACCCCTTTGGCAACTTGGGCCATTTTTGTCCAATTTGTCTGGAGCACAAAGGATATGTATGGAGGCTATAACAGATGGGATTGAAAAAGTAAGTGGATAATTAATATATACTTGATTGTGAAGGATTTTGACTGTCAGACTGAAGAATCTAGACTTTATGCTATAGTCAATGGGGAGCTACTAAAGATTCTTGAGCAGGGGAGTTGCATGAGAGGAGCTTTGTATTAAAAAGATCAATCTGTACATCTAGAATTGAATATGGGAGAACAAGTTAGACTGCCATTAAGAAACAACTCGGTTCTTTCCATGGTCCCAATTTTCTCCCTTTAACTATGCCCATCTCTTTTTGCATCATTTTTCCAAGTTTTTTTTAAACCCTTATCTTCCTCATTAGAATCAATACTATGTATTGGTTCTAAGGCAGAAGAGTGGTAAGGGATAGACAATGGGGGTAGTTCATACAGCTAGGAAATGTCTGAGGCCAAATTTGAATGCAGGACTTTCTGTCTCTCCATCCACAGAGGCACCCAGCTGCCCCCTCTACCAAGTTGTTTTTAATAGTGAAGAGTCAAAATTGAATTCCCTAGCTGTGTGGCCCTGGTCAAGTCATTTAGCTCCCATTGCCTAGCCCTTTCCACTCTTCCCCTTGGAACCAATAACTAATATTGATTCTAAGAAGCAAGGTAAGGGTTTTTTTAAAAATAAGAAAAACCAAGAATCGTCCAAATTTTTATTCTTATTTTTTAAATGCTTACCTTTCATGAGAATTAGAGACGTGATGGTGGGCATTAGAAACATGTCATGCATATTGGTAAAGAACTAAATAGAAGCAGTATAAAGGCAGGCAGTCGTTGATGAGGATGTGATTGAGATGACAGAGAGCAAAGAATAATCAATGGATCACCAGCATGCTCCATCCATGTAAATAAAGTCAAGAGATCCAGGAAGGCCTGCAATGCCCTGGGTTCTTCCAATACAGGGATTTAGTCATTTATCCTCAGTGAAGTGTAAATGGGGCAACAATGGATCTATTTTCTCATTTTATAGATGAGAAAATTGGGGCTCATAGAGGGGAGGAAATTTGTCTAAAACCAATAAGGATTGGGTTTGATCTATTGATCCACTGATCTTTAAATTATATCGGGTGACCTGGAGACAAGAGGTTCTGGGTTCAAATCTGTTTTCCTGGCTGTGGGACCCTGGGCAAGTCACTTAACCCCAACTGCCTAGCCAATACTGCTCTTCTGTCTTGGAATTGGTACCTAGTATTGATTCTAAGACAGAAGGTAAGGGTTTTTTAGACGTCATTTCATATGACTTTCACTTCCTCAGATTTCTCGTAGTTCTTTATCTGAACCTCTCACTTGTATTTATCTCACATTTTACTGTACTATAATGGATTTTGTATCATCCTCTCCTCCATTCAACTAAAAATTCCTTGGTGAGGAGTTCATGTTGGGCTTAAAAGGCTAACAGTTTGGACCCAAGACATCCTTTATTCCTCACCCCTTTTCCTCTCTGGTGAGTTGCATCTTCTCCCTCCTGGACCTACATGGTTCTTCTGAATCATAGATTTAAACTCCCCTGGAAGAGCCATGGACTCAGAGCTGTTAGAGACTCAGCCACTGAAAGTACTCAGTACTGGGGAGGCTGTGGCAAACAGGCACCCTCCCTCAGTTCTAGAGTGTCAACCTTGAGGAGTCTTTCTGTAGAGTAATCTAGAAAGATATAATAGACATTTAAAAATCAGCATAAATTTGACTTGGCAATTCTTTTCTTAGAAATATACCTCAATAGTGCTATTTTTCTTTAAAGGAGAAAAAAGAACTACACATTCAAACATTCTTCATAGCAACATTATATGTAATTGCAAAAAACTGAAGGCAAACTAAATGTTTGACAACGGGAAATGGCTAAACGAATTGTGGTATAATTAACGTAATGGGATATAATATAGAAATTAAGATGGACACACGCAAGAAATACAGAAAAATCTGGAAAGACCTTTATGGAATAATGTAGGGCAAAAGAAACCAGAAGAATAGAGTATACACTAACTAGTATCATATGAGAAAAAGTGAATGAGAATGAATGGATGGAGAATCCTGATAGACACTTAATGGAAGAAACTAAGTGTTGTAATAATACATTGGTCAGAATTTAAAGGTGACTCACTGGGCCTGGGGGCAGGAAGTCCAGTGTTCAAATTCAGCCTCAGATACTTACTAGCTGTGTGACCATGGGCACATCACTTCACTCTGCCTCCATTTCCTCATCTGTTAAAATGAGCCGGAGAAGGAAATGGCAAGCTGCTCCAGTATCTTTGCCAAGAAAATCCCAAAAAGGGATCTTGAAAGGTCACATGTGACTGAAAAACAACTGAGGGGCAACAAAAAATTGCTATAAAATTAGCTATTAAGCAAACATAACTATTTGTCTTGGCATTTAATTTTGTTACAAAAAAAAATATTTTTTTAGAGTCAACACCTCACCCACTCTCTGGTGAGTCCTGCCTCTCCCCAATCCCCTCTGGGTCCTATACAGTCCTTCAGACCTATACTCCTATCCTAAGGATTTGGGGTTCTCTCAGACAGAAGTTTTGCAGTTGGGCCTTGCTTTGCCCATTGTTGCTATAAAGGCCACCATCCACTCTCTGAGGCATCTTTGCTCTCATCATCCTTTTTTTTTTAAACTTTACCTTCTATCTTAGAATTAACATGAGGATCCAAAGCAGAAGAGGAGTAAAGACTAGGCCATGGGGGTTAAGTGACTTGCCAAGGGTCACATAGCTAGGAAGTGTCTGAGGTCAAATTTGAACCCAGGACCTCCCAACTACAGTCTAGTTCTCTATCCACTGAGCCAACTAGTTGCCCCAACTCCCCCCACTCTTAAAGACCTATAAAATCCTCCAGATTTCTAACATTACTCTAAATACTTTGAGCCTTTCCAGAGCTGAATTTTATACGGTGTTACTAGAGAATTAAGTTTCTTCCTCCCTTTCCAATTTTCTAGCCCTTTACCCGCCTCCATGATTCCACAACCCAGCTACACTGGCCTACTCTCTGTTCTTTGACCCTGACATTCCATCCCCCCATTCCAAACCTTTGCATTTGTCACCCCTGCTTGAAAGGCTGCAGGCTTCCCTGGCTTCCTTCAAGACTCGGCTCAAGTCTCGTCTTCTGCAGGAGGCCTCTCCAAGGCTTCCCAGATTCTGGTACGTTCCCCTTCTGTCACTATCTGTGGCATCCTACATAGGTCCCTTCATTTCTCTGTGCCTCAACGTCCTCATCTGCCAAAGGAGGGAATTGGGTAAGAAGGCTTCTCAGCGCCGTCTAGCCCCATAGCCACGATCCTTTGATTCTGTACTTTTCCCAAGAGCATTGGGGTGAAGCAAGAGTCTTCTCCTCTCACTTAGGAACGATGGGTCCTCTTCTAAGGACATTTTTTCAGTAAAAAGCTTTCGGCAATGAAGGAAGGAAAAAATAAACAATAAGAGAAAAGCTATTTTTTTCTAGTTGGAAAGTAATTGAAGTGGTCCAGGTGAGAAGTGATGAAGGTCTAAACTGGCTTTGGGGTCTTGGGAGCAGAGAGGTGTAAATCATCGGAATAGCTCAAATTTCTGTAGCCCTTTGAAGTTCCAGAAACGTTTTCCCTGTAACAACCCTGGAGATTATGTGGTACAAGTGTAATAAGCCCCACTTTTCGGAGAGGCCAAACGACTCTCCCCGGGCGCACGGCTAGTGTCAGAACTGGAATTTCAACCCGAGTCTCCTGGCTCCAAGACCAGCAGCCTCTCCACTCTTTCCCCATCCTTTCTGACTGAGGGGAACTTGGAAATCATCTGGTCTAAACAAAGGTTGCATTTTTATGGCTGAGAAAATCCAAGAAGGAAGCCAATTGCCAAGTTCGCATGGTCGTGTGGAACAGAACCTGGAGATTTGAATCCAGCTCCTCTGACTCTAAACTCAGCGCTCTCTCCACTCTCACCCCACGGCCTACTTGGCAGAGAATAAAGCAACACTGAGGAGTTGCGATCTACAGGAGAGCACCGAATCTGTTTATTCACTCTGGGTAGAGACACAATGAAAAAGTACCCAGGATCCAAGTCAAAGAAATGGGTCCCAGAGCCATGGGGGGAAATCGGTGGGAGCTTAACAGGGCAGTATTCTCTATGTCCTAATAAGCCCAAGTTCTAAGGGGCAGTTAGGTAGCAAAGTGAATAAATCATGAGGTCTAGAGTTGGGAGGACTTGGGTTCAAATCCAGCCTCAGACACTTTCTACTTCTATGACCCTAGGTGCTTAATCCCAATCACCTAATCCTTATTGCACAATTGATGACAGAAGGTAAGGATTTAGGGGGGGAAGACTAAGTTCCTGGCACATACTCCATACCACCATCCATATTGTTGTTGAGTCGTTTTTTTTCAGTCATGTCTGACTCTTTGTGGTCCCATTTGGGGTATTGTTGGCAAAGATTCTGGAGTAGTTTGCCATGTCCTTCTCCAGTTTATTTTTCAGATGAGGAAACTGAGGCCAACAGGATGAAGTGACACCGCTAGGAAGTCTCTGAGGCCAGATTTGAACTTGGGATGATGAGTCTTTCTAACCCCAGACCTGTCACTCTATCCAGCTGCCCTGAACCTTCCATAGTAGAACTAGACAATATCTTAGCAATCCCATGATCCACCTGTCTTGTTCTATGCTAGACCAGTGACATAAAGTCATATGCCTGGTCAGTGGTAGGACTTGAACCGACGTCTCTGACTTCCCAGGGTAGGTTTCTTTCCCACAATGCTATGCTACCTTTCTCAAATTCCTGGCAGCCACTCTGGGGATGTTATCATCAAAGGAACCTCCTTCCTCATGCCCCAGGGCTCCCGAGACTCCACTGCTCTGTAAGGACAAGGATGGGAGTTTCCACAGGCTGGATTTTCTCAGAACTTGGATTGCCACAGATGCACAGAGGGTGTGTTCCGCACAAGGAGAGAGTGAGGACAGGGAAGAGCCTTTCCCGAGCTCTTTTGGAGGAGGGATAAGCCTAGCCTGAGCGCCTGACCCTGATGAGACCTCAGCCTCCTCTCCTGCGAGGGGCTCACAATCCAGGCTAGGACGTCCCCCTTGGTCCGAAGCCTGGAGATGGCTTCCAGATCAAGGGAAGAGGGCCCAGGGAGCCCAGCAAGACTTGTCCCTGGAACACACCATCCGCCACAGACTCATGTTGGGGCAGGTCTCAAGTGTGTTGGGGTAGTGGGGGAGGGGCTAGGAGTGAGGCCTCCCCTCTGCTTTTGGAAAAATCATTGCTTGCATCGTACATGTGAGTGCATGCACCCAGTGATGAATATACATAGATGTGTCTGCACACAAACAGGAGAGTGCTTCCAGGTGTGCATACATGAACATACATGTACATGGCCATGTGAAAACACAGATCCTTTTCTCGGTCCTCCAGAAGGGCTCCGCCGCTGCAGAGTTGCCCCAGATTGTCACACAACTCTGCTCGGAGACCAGAAATAACAGCTCATGTTTCTACAGTGCCGTCAGGTTGAAGAAGAGCTTCCCTCCCAGCTAAGCCCCGTAAGGTTAATAGGACTGGGGGGCTTGGGACTGGGCCTGTGATTTTATTGATACAGAAAACTCCTGGGAGAGGAAACTCTCTTTACCACTGTAGGGTAGCGGCAATTTATCGTCCTGGAACATTGCTAGGGCACTGAGAGATAAGTAGCTCTCCCAAGGTCACACAGCTCATATGTGTTCAAAAATGAACCTGAACTCGAGTTTCCCCGGTTCCATGGCCAACTCTCTTTCCATTATGTCAAAGCTACTTCTATGAGGTCAGTAATACAAATATAATGAGGACATTGTAGCAGGACTGACTGCCAACAGCGGTTGCCACCTCTGCCCCCTCGCCTACAGGGTTCCGACTGTGATATTCATACTTCTCCAGACTTCAGGGTAATTTGTAAGGCCTGGCACTAATCACTAGACAGAGTGATGGAAGTTGTGACGGCACATGGAAAATAATCTGAGTGTTTTTCCCTGGCCTCATAAAAACTCAGTGGGAGGTACTGTGTGTGTGGTGTGTGTGTGTGTGTTTTGAGGAGGGGTGGTAGGTTCCAGAGAGGAGCATGGTACCTGCCTCCTGAGAGGGGGGAGAGAGGGGGGAGGGAAGGAGGGAGGGAGGGAAAGAGACAGAGACAGAGAGGGAAAGAGAGAGAGGAGGGACAGAGAGACAGAGAGGGAAAGAGAGAGAGGAGGGAGAGAGAGACAGAGAGGGAAAGAGAGAGAGGAGGGACAGAGAGACAGAGAGAGACAGAGAGACAGAGAGGGAAAGAGAGAGAGGAGGGAGAGAGAGAGACAGAGAGACAGAGAGAGACAGAGAGAGGGAGGGAGAGAGAGAGGAAGGGAGGGGGAGAGAGAAAAAGGGAGAAACAGAGAGGGAGACATAGACAGACAGACAGAGAGAAAGAGAGAGAGAGAGAGAGAGAGAGAGAGAGAGAGAGAGAGAGGAGAGAGAGAGAGAGAGAGAGAGAGAGAGGGAGAGGAGGGAGAGGGAGAGGGAGAGGAGAGAGGGAGGGAGAGGGAGAGGGAGAGGGGGAGAGGGGAGGAGAGGGAGAGAGAGAGAGAGAGAGGGAGGGAGAGGGAGAGGGAGAGGGGAGAGGGAGAGGGAGAGGGAGAGGGAGGGAGAGAGGGAGAGAGAGAAAGAGAGAGAGAGAGAGAGAGAGAGAGAGAGAGAGAGAGAGAGAGAGAGAGAGAGAGAGAGAGGGAGAGAGGGAGAGAGAGAGAGGGGAGAGAGAGAGAGAGAGAGAGAGAAGAGACAGAGACAGAGAGAGAGAGAGAGGAGAGACAGAGAGAGACAGAGACAGAGAGAGACAGAGAGAGACAGAGAGAGACAGAGAGAGACAGAGAGAGACAGAGAGAGAGGAAGAGGGAGAGAGAGACAGAAGGAAGAGAGGGAGAGAGAGAAAGAGAAGAGAGGGAGGGAGGGGAGGAAGGGAGGGAGGGAGTGAGAGAGAGGGAGAAAGACACAGAGAGAGACACAGAGAGACAGAGACCAGAGACCAGAGACAGAGACAGAGACAGAAACAGAGACAGACAGAGAGAGAGATGAATAGAATTTCGTTTACTTTAACTTAGCCAAAAGGGGAAGCTGGAGACCTTCTGCTGATAAAAATGAGACCTCACATTTCAAAGGGGTCCCCTCAGTTACCTAAAGGAACCCTTTTGGGGGCCCTGAATAACAAAAGGGCTGGCAATGTGATGAGTAGGTCAAAGCCACTTCTTTCCTGGCCAGCACCTTCTAAAAGAGCTAAGGACAACACCCCTAAGGACAGGGTAGCTAGAACTAGATGGAAGCAGGAGATGAAGGCAGGATGCATCAAGGGGTTTCCTGGACAGGGGAGGCATTTGCCTAAGCCAAGGACCTGAAGCAGGAGCTGGAATTGCGTTATGAGACCCAGGGCCATGACAAGAAGGAGCAGGCTGAGACCTTGTTTTTTCCCAGTCCCATAAATTATGTGGCTATGCAAGTCAAGGTCCGGCAGTGAGGGGTGGGGAGCATGGGATGAGGATGATTCCTAGTGACCTGCCTTGCTCTTTCCCTCACTGGGGGAAGCAACCTCAATGTCATGCTGGCACCATAAGGACTCTGGAGAAGTGGTTGTTGGTGTCTGTCCTTTGTCCTGGAAGAGGCCAAAATAACATCACTGATGATGTCTTTTGACTCAAGCAGAAATGGATTTAAGTGAGGCAGAGTTGCATAAAGTCTTCAGCCTCACTGTCTCTTCCAAAGTCATCCAAGTCCAATGGCAAGACAAAAGTCAAGCTGACTGGTGTTGGCTCTTTGATGTCTGACCAAGCTCTAACTGCAGCACTACTTCCCTTGCCCTTATGCCCTTGCCCTTATGCCATTGGAACAAATTGTTCTCATCCATCCATTCCACCAAGGGAAGTCTTCCTATGCTAGAGTAGAGACTCCCTAACTCACCAAAGATGGGTTTGAAGCCTATTGGTTATCCTCAACTTGGTTTAGCACAGGTTTGGCGTTTATAGCTTCTTGAATCCACAGGTGAGAGTTGGTGAACCCCAAAGGAGGAAAGCAAGGGTAGCTAGGTGGTTCAGTGAATAGGAAGCCAGACCTAAAGATGGGAGGTCTGGGTTCAAATATGGCCTCAGAGACTTCCTAGCTATGTGGCCTTGGGCGAATCACTTAACTCCAATTGCCTAGCCCTTACCACTCTTCTGCCTTGGAACAGATACTACATAATACAGATTCTAAGGCAGAAGATAAGGGTTTTTTTAAAAGGGAGAAAAGCAGACCTGAAAAAGACCCAGCAAGTCCTCATACCAGAGGTACTAATCATCCCTAAATACTCTGTACACCTTCGAGGGAGTAAGGGCTCACCACATAGATTCCTGAATTGTCTGAGTTCACATCTTTTCCATAGACTTTGCATATAATAATTTGGGGCTTGCTAGGGAACTGAGGACATCAAAACAAAAACTCCAAATATTTTCTCTGGCTGTCTCCCCCATGCCTGAAATCTCTCCCTCTTCATCTCATCTCTCCCTGCTTGCTTCCCTGACTTCTTCATATTCCAACTAAAATTTCAACTTCTACAGGAAGTCTTTCTCAATCTCTCTTAATTCTAGTGCCTAACGCCTGCCCTCTCTTAAACATTTCTTATTCATTCTATATAGAGCTTGTTTGTACCTTTGCATTTCCTTGTTGTCTCCCCCATTAAATTGTAAGCTTCTGAGGGCAGGGACTAATTTTGGCTTCTTTTTGTATCCCTAGAGTAAGCACAGCATCTGGCACATAAATGGCACTTGATAAATGTTTATTGATTGACTGAAATAGAAGTAATCCAAATGCTGATATTTTCAGGGGAGACCCTGGGTGAAGGCAAAAAAAATGAACCACAGAGAGATGTTATTGCTAAGGAAGCCTCCAAGATTATACCCACTCTATCCACCTGGATTAAGTAATTATTTTCTTCATTTAAATACTTAAAAATTGAGACTCAGTCCTGGAGATGGGTTCAATCTGGTCTCCAAGGATTCTACTTGTATCATCCTGGACAAATCACTTAATCCCAATTGCCTAGCCCTTGGAATGATTCTAAGACCGAAGGTGAGGAGTTTTTTTTGTTTTGTTTTGAGAAAGAAAGAAAGAAAGAAGAAAGAAAGAAGAAAGAAAGAAAGAAAGAAAGAAAGAAAGAAAGAAAGAAAGAAAGAAGAAAGAAAGAAAGAAAAGAAAGAAAGAAGAAAGAAAGAAAGAAAGAAAGAAAGAAAGAAGAAAGAAAGAAAGAAAGAAAGAAAGAAAGAAGGAAGGAGGAAGGAAGGAAGGAAGGAAGGAAGGAAGGAAGGAAGGAAGGAAGGAAGGAAGAAGGAAGAAGGAAGGAAGGAAGGAAGGAAGGAAGGAAGAAGGAAGAAGAAAAAGGAAGGAAGGAAGAAAGAGAGAGAGGAAGAAAGAAAGAGAGAGGAAGAAAGAAATAGAGAGAGAAAGAAAGAAGAAAGAAGAGAAGAAAGAGAAAGAAAGAAGAAAGAAAGAAAGAAGAAGAAAGAAAGAAAGAAGAAAGAAAGAAAGAAATAGAGAGAGAAAGAAGAGAAAGAAAGAAGAAAGAAGAAAGAAAGAAAGAAAGAAAGAAAGAAAGAAGAAAGAAAGAAAGAAAGAAAGAAAGAAAGAAAGAAAGAAAGAAAGAAAGAAAGAGGAGAAAGAGAGAGAGAAAGAAAGAAAGAAAGAGAGAAAGAAGAAAGAAAGAAAAAAGAAAGAAAGAAAGAAAGAAACGAAAGAAAGAAAGAAGAGAAGAAAGAGAAGAGAAAGAAAGAAAGAGAGAAAGAAAGAAAGAAAGAAAAAGAAAGAGAGAGGAAGAAAGAAAGAGAGAGAGAAAGAAAGAGAGGAAAGAAAGAAAGAGAGAAAGAAAAGAAAGAGTGAAAGAAAGAAAGAGAGAAAGAAAGAAAGAAAGAAAGAAGAAAGAGAAAGAGAGAAAGAAAGAAAGAGAGAGAGAAAGAAAGAAAGAAAGAGAGAGAAAGAAAGAGAAGAAAGAGAGAAAGAAAGAAAGAAAGAAAGAAAGAAAGAAAGAAAGAAAGAAAGAAAGAAAGAAAGAAAGAAAGAAAGAAAGAAAGAAAGAAAGAAAGAAAGAAAGAAAGAAAGAAAGAAAGAAAGAAAGAAAGAAAGAAAGAAAGAAAGAAAGAAAGAAAGAAAGAAAGAAAGAAAGAAAGAAAGAAAGAAAGAAAGAAAGAAAGAATTGCAGGCTCCCTTAGCTAGTACATAATAGAACTAAGAATTGCACCTTGACTTCCTGGTCTCTGAGATGCCAAATCCTCCTATATTAGGAGGTGCCAACACTGGGCCAGAAACCAAATCTCCCATCAGAGGGAGATTCTGTGGCATAGGGATTCCTGTGCCCTAACATCAAGGCCCAAAGGAGACCCAGGCAGGGTCTGAGTGAGGGCACATTCTTCCAGGTCCATCTGCTTCTTCCTTTAGGGTGTCTGTGTAGGGGGATACAATGGGCCAGTACCCTTAATCAAGCTGAAAACAGACGAGCATGTTCTCCTTCTCCCCCAGAGCCTGGATCAGCTGGCCAGTGCTCCCTCTAAAGCTGCCCCAAGCCTGTCCTTGAGAACTGCTAAGTCCTAGGACCAAAAAAGAGCAGAGCCCATCTTCCCCTCCCCTGACAATGCTGGTCTGTCTTCAGTGAACAAGATGGGGAGGGGGGGGTTGAATTAAATGCTGAGAAGGGCATTTGGCATAGACACAGTCCTCCATTGAAGAGCTACTAGTAGGAGAAGAAACCCAGTTCTACCTCGACCTTCTTCAGGGAACTAAGAGGGGAAATTCTCGGGCTGTGACTTAGATGCTCAGGCCTGCTAGCAGTAACCATAGTAGCAGCATCTTCTCACATATTCTGTGCTGAGGCTGGGCTGGGGAGGCAGCTTCCTCTGTCCTGGTCCAGGAGCTCGATGGAGTAGGTACAAGGAGGAGACGCTAGCTGTGCCCTACAAGTTACCCCAGGGCGTCTTCAAACAAGGACGAGGTTCAGGCTTCCTGCCCCCCTGCGTTCAGGGTTCCATACCCATTTAGGGGTCTAAATCCCAGCCACACCGTTTACTCCCCACGAGTCCGTGGGCAAGCTTTTTACTCCTGCGTCCCTTGGTGTTCCTCCACTGCCAAACAGAAGGACTAGACCTAGAGGAAGGAGCAGTTAGGTAGCTCAGTAGAGTGTCAGGCCAGGAGTCAGGAGGCCCTGGGTTCGGATGTGGTCTCAGATCCTTCTTAGCTATATGACCCTGGGCAAGTCACTTAACCCTCATTGCCTACCCTTTACCACTCTTCTGCTTTGAAACAGATATTTAGTATTAATTCTAAGGCAGAAAGTAACAGGTTTGTTTGTTTTTTAAAGACAGAGATAAATTCTAAATCCTATCAAAGTCCCATATTGAATTTATACCAAAAAAGAAAAGCAAGTTGTACCTAATAAAGATGAGGTTTGGGGTACCTGAAGTTGTTTCTCACTTGTGTCTGAGCCTGCCTGACCCCGTGGACCAGAGATAGGGTTTTGTGGGCAAGGGTACTGAAGCTGTTTGCCATTTCCTTTGCCAGTGGATTCAGTGGACCTTTTTGTCAGGCAGTCAGAGATGAAGTGCCTTGTCCGTGGCCACCGAGCTAGGAAGTATCTGAGGGCAAATTTGAACTCGGGCTTTCCTGATTTTAGGCCCAGCATCCTCTCTGGTAAATCACCTCGCTGCCTCCTAGGCATATAGAAGTTAGCTGACACGGTCGCACAGCTGAGACACGTCTGAGGCTGCATTTGAACTCGGGTCTTCCTGACTCCAGGCCCAGTGCTCTAATATAAATCGCCGCTGCCTCTGTAGTACTTGTCATGGGTGCAAAAAAGGCCTTGTTTCAGCTCTGTTCCTAGCATAGACCGAACTTGGAAGCAGTCCTGTGGAGGAGTGGCCAGTTGCTCTCCTCTTTTTTTAAACCTATTCCTTCTGTCTTAGCATTCCAAGACAGAAGAGCTTTAAGGGCTAGGCAATGGGGGTTACATGACTTGCCAGGGGCACGTAGCTAGGAAGTGTCTGAGGTCAGATTTGAACCTGGCTCCTTCTAACTCCAGGTCCGGTGCTCCATCCCCTGAGCTATCTAGTTGTCCCCAGTTGCCATCTTTCTTGACCCGAGGTCATTGGTTAAAGCTATGGCCCTTCTGATCTGAGCAGGCAAGCCCAACCTCATGAGATAGAAGGCCAAGCTCTGGGAAGAGGTACCGTGCTTGTGTATGTTTATGTATGTTTGTGTGCATGTATGTATCCTGGTGTTAAGGTCCAGGAATTCACCCCCCACCAAGGAAGGATCTCGGGCAATGTAATCAGACACGGAACAGGCCCTTTATTGAAAAAAAGACTGATACGCGCATCAGTGGGAACTCTGCCGACAGGCTGGGGTTTAAATACTTTTTCATGAATAACCTTTGTTGGAAAGTTGCTTTTTGTACCTGGGGTCTCAGTGCTGAAGTTTATCAGGGACCTTGGACAGGCCCCAGCACAAGCCCGGAGCTTATCTGTCTGTGGGGCCTTGGCATTTTTCCTGGCTGAATTTCTCAGGGCAACTTTCAATTTTGATCTCCCTCATTGGCACGGGGCAAGGGACGGAGGGGACGGACACACTGCAGGCTCCTGGCTGCCATGTTCCTGCCCAGAAATCCCCACCTCCTTTCCCTCAAGGGCCCCAACTGTGGCACATGTTTCCAGTTTGCTTTCCTTACCCCCAGGGTTGTTCTTCACTCCCCTCGCAGGACCCCTCCTCTCCCAAACACATTCCAAATCCTGTTCCTGAGATGGGGAGGAGGCCCAAGAGTCTGAGAACCGAGCCTCTGCCCTCAGCATCTCCCAGTCAGGTAGAGAGAGCCCTGATCCAGAAAGAAGAAGAGCGGGCTTCCCTAGCTAGCGGTGTAACCTTGGCTAAGTCACTTCTCTCTTGGCCTCAGTGTCCCCATCTAAAATAGGGGAACCTCCAAGATCCCTTCCAGTTCCAGCTCTAGGATCTGATGTTGTAGGAAAGAGAGTTTTTCCACCTAGCTGGAATCTCTTTCCCTCCTCCAGGAAACCCTCCCTGACATAGCCAGGCTGCAGCAAACTCTTTCACAATCCACTCCCTTTCCCTTGAGCACATGCTGCCATCATCTCAGATGGTGAGCAAAGTCCCCAAGGGCCCATCCAGGTCCACTCCTCCTCCTCCTTGTTCTCTTCGCCTCAACTCTCCTGGGAACTCCCTGAGGAAAGCCCCAGGCCCTTCCTCCTCTATGTCCTCCATAATTTGACTCAGCCAGTTAGTTGAATGAGTGAATAAAAAAAATCCATAAAAACCTGCTGAATGAATGAATGAATGAATGAGATGATGAATTGGGGGGTTGGGGAGGGAAGGACAGAGGGCACCCTGAGGGGCAACATAGCTAGTGTGTCAAAGTTAAGCTCCCATTCTATAAAAATTGGAAAACTGGTTTCCATAGGTTGCACAGTGGGTAGTGCAGGTCTAGAGTCAGGAAGACTTCTCTAAGCCTGGACAAGTCATTTAACCTTATTTGCCTCAGTTTCCTCATCTGTAAAAAGAGCTGAAGAAGGAAATAGTAAACTACTGAAGTCTTTTCTGCCAAGAAAATCCCAAATGGGGTCATGAAGAGTCAGACATGACTTGAAATGGCTAAATGACAACTTCTTATCTTAGATCACTTCATTTATCTCTGCAAAAGCTTTTCAGTTTCAAGTTAATCAAAGTTATTTATCTTTTATCTCTTCTCTGGTTAATAAACATCTTACTCATAGCGGTGAGAGGTATATGCTTTGTTACTCTTCTAACTTTTTTATGGTATGACTTTTAATATTAAGGTCACCTATCCATTTAGAATTAATTGGTGGATATACTTTAAGGTACTGGTCTATACCTAATTTCTGCTAGACTGCTTTGTAGTTTTCCCAGCAGCTTTTATCAAATAAAGAGTTTTTTTCTAGGTAATTTATGTTTTCCACGGAATTGTGGCATTCTATTGTTTTCAATTCTCCCTTGTCTAGTCTGTTCCATTGATCTATCTATCTTCTAACCAGTACCAGATGGTTTTAATGACTGCTGCTTTATGATGTTGTTTGAGGTCAGGAAGTACTATTTCTCCTTCATCTCTACTTCTTTTCATCATTTCCCTTGTTATTCCCAATCTTTTGTTTCTCTGCATAAATTCATTATTATTTTAACAAGTTCTACAACATATCTTCTTGGTAATTGGATTGGCATAGCATTAAAGGTATAAATTAATTTTGGTAACATTGTAATTTGTATTACAATGGCACAGCCTAGCCATGAGCACCCAATATTCTTCTGAATATTTAAGCTGTTTTTTTAAATTTCTTTAAGGAGTATTTTGTAAATAAATCTCTACAACTTTTTTTGTGCTTTGTTGGTCAGTCCTCAGATAGTTTTTGCATTTTGTAGTTATTTTTTGCTCCTTGTGTTTGTAGCCATCAATTTTCCTGAAACCATTATTGTTTCATTTGATATTTTTGCTGATTCCCTAGGATTTTCCAAGTAAACCAACATATATCATCAGCAAGTAGAGATGGTTGTGTATCTTTTTTTCCCCTATCTTTATGCTTTCAATTTCTTTCTCTTATCTTATTGCTATTGCTGAAATTTCCAGAACTCCATTGAATAATAGTAGGGAGAGTAGACAGCCTTGCTTGCTCACCCACATATTTTTTAGAAAAGATTCTAGGGTATAATAATAGCTAATATTGATGAAATGCTTACTATATGTCAGGTCCTGTGCTAAACGCTCTACAATTGTTATCTCGGTTATTATCTTCATTGCATATGAGGCTTCCTTTTGGTTTTAGATAGACGGTCTTCATGATATTTTAAAAAGATCTCTCTGAGTCTATACTTTGTAGGATGTGATGGCTTTTAATGTAACTAATTATGTTGAAACATCCTTCAATTTCTGGTATAAATCCTACTTAGTCACAGACAAATCGCTATAATCTGACAGGATTTTGTTGAAAAATTTTAAGTCAGTACTCATGAATGATATTGGCCTGTAGTTTTTTTTTTTGTTTTGTTTTGTTTTATTTTTGGTCTTGTCTGTGTTTTTATCTTCCCCTGATTTAGGCATTGGGCCTATATTTATCTCATAAAAGGACTTTGGAAGGGTGCTTTCTTTCTCAGTTTGGAGAATAATCTGTGAAATATGGGTCCTAACTGTTTTGGTTTTTTTATGTTTTGATAGGGGGTTGCTGGGTAGCTAGCTCAGTGGATAGAAAGCCAGATCCAGAGATGGAAGATCCTGGGTTCAAATGCGGCCTCACATACTTTTTAGCTGTGTGACTCTGGGCAAGTCACTTAACCCCCACTGCCTAGCCCTTACAGCTCTTCTGCCTTGGAACCAATTCATAGTTGTAAGGGTTAAAAAAAAAAGTTATGATAGAATTTTCTTGTGAATCCATTGAGACCAGAATGGTTTTTACTTTGGTAGTTCCTTTATCACTAGATCTGTTTCCTTTTCAGAGCCTGGATTACTTAAGATCTCTAGCTAGCCTTCCCATAGTTTGGGTATTTCATATTTTTGAAGGTGGTCCTCCATTTCTCTTGGATCCTCAGCTTTATGAATATATAATTGTGTATGATGTGTTCAGATTGTTCTCTCTATTTCCTCTGGTTTTGCTGTGACTCCATGTTGATCATTGGCTATTTTATTGATTTGATTTTCCATTCAGCTTACAACCTCTTACCTGGCCCTCTCCGTCCAATAATCTCATCCGTTTGCTGGAGGGGGGGGGGGCACGCAATTGATCAAGGACCCTCTGATCACCCCCTTCCAATTCCATTCTCTGTAGGATCATCTTTACATTTCTAATTACGGCAGCTTTCTGACTTTTAAAGAACTTTGGGCACGTTGGCGGGACTTTGGATAGTCTTCCCTTCACACCTCTTTTGTAAGTGTCAAGGGAAGCATTTCCATCTTTCAAGCACTAAGTGACAGAAAATGCTTCCATCGGGCCTGCATGAAGTCTGAAGGGATCAAATGGTACCCAACATGGAAACTTAAAGAAAATGAAATATTTCCAAAGGTCAAAAATCAAGTTATCCCCCAGAAGTTTATATCCTGTTGGGCATAAATATGTACTCAGATAGGTGTGTACAAAATATACAGAGAGTCAATAAAAAGTCACTCATTGGAAGGACAAAGAGATGACCTAAAGTTGGAGAGATCAGGAAAGGCCTCCTATAGGAGTTAACCCTGGAGCTTCTCTGTAAAGGATGGTATGAATGCTGGGATTCTCTGAGGAGGAGAGGAGGATGGAGAGTACCAGGAATGGGGAATATAGCTTGACATACAGGAAGCAAACAGAAGTAGAGTACTTGAGAGTTGTCGATTTGACATCCGTCCCTTAGGGATGCAGTGACTAGAGCATGAAACTTGGAGTCTTTCTGACTTGAGTTCAAATCCAGCTTCAGACGCTTACTAGGTATGTGACCCTAGGCAAGTCACTTACCTGCTGTCTGCCTCGGTTTCCTCATCTGTAAAATGGGGGCAATAATAGCACCTACCTCTGGTGAATCAAACAAGTGACTATCTGTAAAGAACTCTGCAAATCGTAAAGTGCTTTATAAATACCAGCTATTATTACTAGCAATTTTTATCAAAGTGGAAAGACAGGTTGGAGCCAAATTATAAAGGACTTAACTGCTAAATAGAGGGGTTTGTAGTTAATCCTACAAACAAATGACAATAGAAGAACCACTGAACCTTCTCGAGGGAGGGAACAACAAAGTCAGATTTGTGCTTAAGGAATGCCAATTTTGTAGCTTTGTGGAGCATGGACTGAATTGGGCCAAGCCAGGAAACAGAGAGGCAGAGTCTGTCTGGGTTTTTCTCTGGGGCAGAGAACTCATGAGAAAAGAAGCTGTCCCAACAGGGGCCAGGCTGGCAAGAAGAAACAGTCATTAGCTAAAAAAGAAGGGCTCCTGGGACAAGAACAAATTCTCGTCCGGGCCACTTAGTGAAGATCTTATTCACGCTTTTTGGTATGAGAAGGAACAGGGTTGGACTGACCCAGAGGAGCCCGTCCTCAGTGCCGCCTCTGTCTGGGAGGTCTCTGAGGTTGGGAACAATATTGGGAACTCTCTTCTGCTGCCTCTCTTATGAATGTGCAAAGCCTACAGCATACTGTGAGTACTCCTTCAGTCACTAAAAACACAACCACACACACACACAGAGAAACATACACACAGTCACAGACACACACAGATATAGAAACATACAGTCACAGGTATAGACACACAGTCACAGACACAGAAACACACACAGACATAGACACACACAAACACACACACACAGAGAAACATACACACAGTCACAGACACACACAGATATAGAAACATACAGTCACAGGTATAGACACACAGTCACAGACACAGAAACACACACAGACATAGGCACACACAAACACACACACACAGAGAAACATACACACAGTCAGACACACACAGATATAGAAACATACAGTCACAGGTATAGACACACAGTCACAGACACAAAAACACACACAGACATAGACACACACAAACACACACACACAGAGAAACATACACACAGTCACAGACACACACAGATATAGAAACATACAGTCACAGGTATAGACACACAGTCACAGACACAGAAACACACACAGACATAGACACACACAAACACACACACAGAGAGAAACATACACACAGTCAGACACACACAGATATAGAAACATACAGTCACAGGTATAGACACACAGTCACAGACACAGAAACACACACAGACATAGACACACACAAACACACACACACACAGAGAAACATACACACAGTCAGACACACACAGATATAGAAACATACAGTCACAGGTATAGACACACAGTCACAGACACAGAAACACACACAGACATAGACACACACAAACACACACACACACAGAGAAACATACACACAGTCAGACACACACAGATATAGAAACATACAGTCACAGGTATAGACACACAGTCACAGACACAGAAACACACACAGACATAGACACACACAAACACACAGATACACACAGACACACACAGAAACATACACTCACAGACACACACAGATATAGAAACATACAGTCACAGGTATAGACACACAGTCACAGACACAGAAACACACGGACCTTAGACACACACATAAACACACACAGATACACACAGACACACACAGACACAGAAACATACACAGTCATAGACACACAGTCACAGACACAGAAACACACACAAACATAGACACACACACAAACACACACAGATACACACAGACACACATAGACACACACAGACACAGAAACACACACAGACACACATAGACACACACAGACATACACAGACACAGAAACATACACACATAGACACACAGACACAGAAACATACAGTCACAGGCATTGACACACAGTCACAGACACAGAAACACACACAGACATAGACACACACAAACACATACAGATATACACGGACATACACACAGACACAGAAACATACACAGTCATAGACATAGAAACATACACACATAGACAGACACAGAAACATACACACAGACACACAGATACACACAGACACAGAAACATACACAGTCATAGACATAGAAACATACACACATAGACACACACAGACACAGAAACATACACACAGACACACAGATACACACAGACACAGAAACATACACAGTCATAGACATAGAAACATACACACATAGACACACACAGACACAGAAACATACACACAGACACACAGATACACACAGACACAGAAACATACACAGTCATAGACATAGAAACATACACACATAGACACACACAGACACAGAAACATACACACAGACACACAGATACACACAGACACAGAAACATACACATTCACACACACAGACAGAAAAATACACAGACACACAGACATACACACACAGATACACACACACGCACACACACACACCTCCTACCAGGAGAGCCAAGATACAGTACAATATCAGAAAGATATACCAAGAACAGAAATAAAAATGGTTCCTCCCAGCACCTGGGAGGAGAGTCACCTTATGCCCCTCTGATGCCTGAGGAAAGTGGGCTCAAACTAAGCATTTTCTACCAAGTGTTTGCCCCACCCCAGTTCAATGCTGAGTGTGGCACAACTGCCGGAGGGTGGCATCACGGCTCTGTCTGGCCGCGGGTCCCAGTCTCCCCAGGGCTCTACTGGTGCCTTGGAATCAAACTCCAGCCTGGACTCCTCTCCCAGGACCTGTAGTGACTTGCTTTGTCAGCTTGTCAAGGCTCCCAAGTCCATGCTGTCTCCAATACGCCTTGCTCTAACAGGGGGAAAGAACAAACACAAAGAGGCAAAGAATAGAGTTCTGCATACACAGCCCGGGTGGGGAGGGCCTGGTTCTGGGCCATCCGCAGGCTTACTTACAGCAAGTCTTTCTCCCTCAAATGGGACTAGACAGGAAGGAGATAATCCCTTGGCCGTTGGGTGCCTTTTGAATGCATTCTTGGTTCCAGGTCAGCAGCCAATTGAAAGACTTTTCACATGGCGAGGGGACTGGAAAGAGTGGGAATATCTGCCCGGAATTGGGAATCAGGGCCCTTCCATGACAGCATGTCCAAAGTCTTAAGACAATTCTAGGCTTCCTGAAAGAGGCAGAATTTAGTGTAGAGGTAGGATTGAGACGGACTGTAAGAGGGGAGAGGGTCACTTGGGTGAGGGAAACAGCCTGAGGTAAAGTACAAAGAGATGAATTTGCCTTCGTTGTTATTCAGTTGTGACCAACTATTTGTGACCCCATTTGGGATTTTTTGGCAAAGATACTGAAATGGTTTGCCATCTCCTTCTCCAGCCCATTTTGCAGATGAGGAAACTGAGGCAGAAAGGGTTAAGGGACTTGCCCAGGAAGTATCTGAAGCTAGATTTGAACTCAGGAGGATAAGTCTTCCTGACACCAGGACTGGCACTCTATCCACTGTGGCCACTTGGCTATCCTTGAATTAGTCTTAACTTCATGTGGTAGAGTGTGTGGAGAACCATCTGGCTGGAACTGAAAGGATGAAAGGAGATAATACTGGAAAGGTAGCAGAGCCAAATTGTGAAGGACCTTAAATGTCAGTGCAGTAAGTTTTTAGAACATTTTTGGTCCATTCATCTATTCAAAACCAATGCTCACCAGCCTCCATTTTCCATTGGATCTCTTCCCTATTAATATTTTTTTTAATCCTTACCTTCCAACTTAGAATCAATACTGTGTATTGGTTCCAAGGCAGAAGAGTGGTAAGGGCTAAGCAATGGGGGTTAAGTGACTTGCCCAGGGTCACACAGCTGGGAAGTGTCTGAGGTCAGATTTGAACCCAGGACCTCCTGTCTCTGGGCCTGGCTCTCCATCGACTGAGCCACCCAGTTGCCACCCCCAAGATGAAGGGACTAAGAACGAAATTGGAGGTTTCTATGTTCATTTTCAATTGGCTCTCTTCCCAACTTCCTGTCCTAGCAAGACAGAACATGGGCTAAGCAAATGGGGTTAAGTGACTTGCCCAGGATCACCCAACCAAGAAGTGTTCAAGGCCACACTTGAACCCAGTTCCTCCCAACCCCAGATCTGGGGCTCTGTCCACTGTGGCATCTAGTGCCCCTAGTCCATGACATTTTGATGAGGCAAAATGATATATATATTTAAAAATAGGAACCAATAGAAATAAAAAGCAGTTAAAATAAGCAGTAAGTGTTCCATCATTCCCCAAAATGCCTCCCCCTGCATCTCCAGTCCCTTCCCCACTTCTCCTCCTTGTATCTCCTCATCAGCATCCAACCACACAATCAGGAAAAGGAAAGGTCCTCTGGCAAATACAGGAGACTCAACTGACCAGTGCCAGGCTCCACAGCTAAAAAGTGTGGTACCCCAGCAATGGAAGGGGGAAGCCCAGAACTGGGCAAGTAGAAGGCGTCCCGGGGGTGGGGGGGAGAAACCTGCAGTGGCTGCTGCCCAGGGTCAAAGGTCAGCCTCAGGGTCTGAAAGTCTACTACAGCAAAGCTAAGGGGAAGCAGCCCTTGGTGATGGCACAAGTTAAATGCCGTCAGGAAGATCAACTTCCATTTTTCCTCTGCAGAGTTCATGCTGTCCCCTCCTTGCAGCCGCATTTGCCTCTTCTGTTTCTCATCAACTCTCTCTTCCATCTCCATCTCTGCTGCTGTCCCGCCTTCCCAGATAGGGGAGAGTTCAAGCTAGCTGGCTGTTACCCCAGGAAAATCAGGGGCAATAGGAGAGGGTCAAGCTCCTCTTCCTACCGCATCAAATCCCAGAGTCTGGACTATATCTTCAAGATAATTGAGGAGAAAGGAGGGAAAGAGAATCAGTATTTCTAGAGAACATACTATGTTCAGGGAACTAGCCTTGGCCCCCTCACAAACATTATCTCATTTGTTCTTCACAACAGCCCTGTGAAGTAGGCGATGTTATTATTATTTTTTAAACCCTTAACTTCTGTCTTAGAATCAATACTATGTATTATTGTTCCAAGGCAGAAGAGTGGAAGGGCTAGGCAATGGGGGTTAAGTGACTTGTCCAGGGTCACACAGCTAGGAAGTGTCTGAGGTCAAATTGAACCCAGGAACTCCTGTTTCTGGGCATGGCTCTCCTCCATCCACTGAGCCACCTAGCTTCCCCCTAGACAATATTATTTTATGGGTTTTTTTATTTTTACAGTTATTTTTTTATAGTTTTTTTACAGTTATTTTACAGTTTAATTTTATTTTTGATATGTTACATTTTCCATATATACTTATATTTTGTTTTATTTTACATTTTTTAGGTAATGAAATTGAGGCAAATAGAGGAAAAATTACTTGCCCAGGATCACACAGCTAAGAAGTAGGACACTCATTTTGAACCCAGGTCTCCTGTGCTCTATCCATGACACAATAGAGGCCATGGAGAATCCCTAACGGTGTCTGAGCTGCGTAAGGACAGGCTCAGAGATGTGCCTTGGGAAGATTAATTTGACAGGGTCTAGCTGACTCCTGTGTCTGGAACAAGGAATGGAGGGAGGGAGGAAGGGAGGAAGGGAGGGAGGGAGGAAGGAACTGTCCTAGTCTCCAGGCAAAAACTCAGTTCAAGTTTGGGGTGAGAGCTCGGGTGGGGTGTGGGGAAGGAGGTTGCCTTGCCTGGGATGCTTTCATCAGGATTCTCTTTTGACTCCTCCCCCAACCCCCAATTCCCCCCTCCCCCCCCACCTCTCTGGGCAGACGGCCATCCTTCTGCAGACCCAAGAGTTGGCTGTCCCCTCTAGGGAGGAAGGGAAAGAAGACAAACCCATGTGGAGCTGTTTCCCAGCTGACAAGCCCAGTCTGTCCAGCCACACGAACACTATCCCTCGTAGGCTGTTTCTGGAAGCGGGCCACATGAGCCTTGAGACATCCGCTTGTAGGAACAGGCAAGGGGGCTCCCCACAGCCCGGATGAACGGGCGGTGGGGGAGGGGGCAGGAGCTTGGGGATGAGGGGCTGGTAGACTCACTTGGCCCTCTGGTCCCACCAAAGCTGGAGGGGACGGGGCTCATTCCTTTATCCAGTAGATACCTGTAAGTACCTGGCAGTAAGTACCTGGATTGGACTGCAGAGCTCCGTGGCGGGGTCTAGGGGAGATACAGAGATGGATAAAACGTGGGCCTTCTTCTCCAGGAGATTACAATGGAGCAGGGTGATAAAGCAGATATTCAGATAAATAGAATGGGGATCCGAATATAGCAAGCCTAGGAGAGGAGCACAAAGGTCTAGAAGTGGTGTGAGGGGACGCAAGAATTCCAGTGTTAAGAATTCATGTGCTATTTTTTAAAATATCTGCTTTTAAGATTGTCATAGCTGGGGGCAGTTGGGTGGCTCAGTGGATTGAGAGTCAGTCCTAGAGACGGGAGGTCCTGGATTCAAATCAGGGCTCAGACACTTCCCAGCTGTGTGAGCCTAGGCAAGTCACTTGACCCCCATTGCCTAGCCCTTACCACTCTTCTGCCTTAGAACCAGTACATAGGATTGATTCTGAGATGGAAGGTGAGGGTGTAAAAAAAATAAAGATGTTCATAGCTGCATTGTATAGAGAAGTAGCACGGAGAACACTAAATTTGGGCTCCAGTCCTGGATCTGTCTCTTACTACCCATGTGATTTTACCATCTCTGGACCTCAGTTTTTTTGTCTTCTTCTTTTTTCTTTTAAATCTTACCTTCTATCTTAGTATTAATTCTTTTTTTTTTTTAACCCTTACTTTCCATCTTGGAATCAATATTCTATTGGTTCCAAGTCAGAAGAGTGGTAAGGGCTAGGCAATGGGAGTTAAGTGACTTGGCCAGGGTCACATAGCTGGGAAGTGTCTGAGCCCTGATTTGAATCTAGGACCTTCCATCACTAGGCCTGGCTCTCAATCCACTGAGCTACCCAGCTGCCCCCAAATTGGTTGTATTAATGTTTCCTTTTTTTAACCCGTACCTTTTGCCTTAGAATTAATACTAAATATCAACTCCAAGGCAGAAGAACATTTGGGCTAGATAATTGGGGTTAAGTGACTTGCCCAAGATCACATAGCTAGGAAGTATCCTGACTCCAAGTCTGGCTCTCTCTCCACTGAGCCACCTCACTGCCCTGATGTTTCATATTGTCTTTAATAAACACAATTTAGAGGTAACCCCAGTTTCAATAGTTATCTCCCACAGTCTATGTATGTATACAGTTTCTCTATTTTTAAGAGGGGATAAAATCTTGGGGAAAGTGGCAGACAACTTAACTCCTTTAGAGGCAATAATTGTCATCACTGGAGAATGTCTGAGATAGTTTAAGAAAAGACTTCTAGAACTTCTTTCCTTAGATACCAAAGAATTAATTGTTAAGGAGAGAATCTGAAGAGGGAACAACAGCCAGGAAGTATCTGAGGCCACATTTGAACCCAGGACCTCCCATCTTTAGGCCTGACTCAATCCACTGAGCTACCCAGCTGCCCCCGGGGAACTTTGTTTAACTATTGTCCTGTGGGCAGCTGAGTGGTTCTGTGGATAGAACACAAGATCTGGAGGTGGGAGGACTGGTCTGAGACAAATCGAAGAGAAACCCTTCTTAGCTGTATGACCCTGGGCAAGTCACAGTCCCAATTGCCTAGTCCTTACTGCTCTTCTGTCTTACAGCTGATACTAAGACAGAAGTTGGGTTTTTTAAAAAAACCACATAGAACAAAAAAACGGTCATCCTATGGAGAAGATATCCCAAAGAGAATTCTCAAAAAGACTTTGGCTGCTATCCTGCCATCTTGGTTGAATGATGGTACTATGTTTCCAGAGTTAAGAAGTCAGGAGTTACGTTTGATGGCTCTGACCACGATGCTTCTCACTCTGATACAGTGCTGAAATATTTAAATATGTCTTGGTGGGAGCAGCTAGCAGACAGATGGACGGTAAGGGTTTATTTTTAAAGTCTCTGTAGTCTTTGTTACACTGTCTATAAATTGTCAACAGTTTTTTTAAAGTTTACAAGATGGAGGTTTGAGATTAAATTTTTAGGAAAGGGTAATAAATTGTGATGGGAGTTCAGAACTAATTATTAATGAACAAGACTTCATTTCTATTGACTTATAAGTAAATATGAGAATATACTCTTTGATTATCTTTAAACCAAATAGGAGCAACTTAAATTAGCAAGCTAAGGAGCAGGATGAATGTCAACTAGTCCATGTACCCAACACCCACTTAGGTTGCAGGTAGGGCTGGCACTTTAACCCTTACCTTCCATCTTAGAATCAATACGGTGACCCCCATTTTATAAAAGAGAAAGCTGAAACCAAGAAAGACAGACAAACTTGCCCCAATACAGAACAATTATTTAATGGCAAAGGAAAGATTTTTTTTAAACCTTTACCTTCTGGTTTAGTATCAATTGTAAGACAGAATGGCAGCAAGGAGTAGGCTTCGAGATACACAGGGAGAAAGTGTTTGAAGTCAAATTTGAACTCAAGTCCTCCTGACTCCAAGCTTGGAGCTCTATCTAGCTACCTAGTTGCCCCCAAAGCCAAATTTTGAACCTAGATTCACTGATTCCAGTACCTTCCATGAACCTGAAGAAGGGCGATGGTTTCCACAAATTGACTCTGTCCTTATGGAGTTAATGAGGAGATATTCTAATTCTTAATATTACATTTTAATCATTTTCAGTTAGTTGTTGGGGATGGGGAGCAAGGGGACTATTTCTAATTATGCAAATCCAAAGCATAAGCAATATCAGAAGGATATTCAAAAGCCTTCCAGTTGGACAGAGCAAAGGTGTATTTCACAGCTTTCATAGCACTGTCTAGTCAAAGGAACTATGATCTTGTGGCAGAAATTATAGTCTCATTATCCATAATAGCTTTCCACACACATATACAGTAGACCGCAAGAGGAAGAATGACTGGTATGGGAGATGGAGTTAATGGGAATTCAGGCCACCACATCCTTCCCCCTCAGAGGCAGCACCCCCTGAGTAAGTAGCATCCAGACAGGCTTACTAAGTAACAATGAACTAATAACATTCAATGACTCTTTAGACAGAACAGGACCCATCTTCCTAGCTCAGATAGCTTTTAAATATCCTTCATAATCTGGCTCCTACATTTCCAGTTATCTAAAAAAATAACCACTCTTATTCTTGGTCTTTATAAGAACTCTAAGACTGAAAGGCAAGGGACTAGGCAAATGGTGTTAAGTGACTTGCCCAGGATCACACAGCTAGGAAGTGTCTGAGGCCAAATTTGAATCTACAGCCTCCCAATTCCAAATCTAGGGCTCTATCCATTGTGCCACCTAGCTGCCCCCCTTTCAAGTCTTCTTTTTTGTCATTGTTGGCAGATAAATAGAAATTTGCTAAAATCAATGTTTCCAACAATAAAAAAAGGTTTTACCTTTTTTTTTTACCTGTTTTACCTTTTGAGTATCAAATTTGATCCTTGAATTTTCTTTTTAGTTCTGGTCATTTAGTCAGGAATGTCTGGAATACCTGTATTTCATTAAGTATCTATTTCTTTCCCTGGAGTATGCACAGTTTTACTGGGTAGTTGATTTGGGGTTGTAAGCCCAGATCCTTTGCCTTGTGGAATATCATATTCCATGCCTTCTTATCCTTTAATATAGAAACTGCTAGGTCCTATGCAATCTTGATTGTAGAAAAATATTTGAACTTTTTTCCCTGGATGTTTGTAGTATTTTCTCCTTGGTTTAGGAGTTCTGGAATTTGGCTATAATAGTCTTGGGATTTTTAAATTTGAGATTTCCAACGAAGATGCTTGATGGATTCTTTTGATTTCTATTTTCTACTCTTGTTCAAGAACATCAGGACAGTTTTCCCTAATAATTTCTTTTAATATGGTATCCAGGTTCTTTTTTTGATCATGGCTTTCAGGCAATCCAACAATTCTGAGATTATGTCTCCTGTATATATTTTCCAGGTCAGTTGTTTTTCCAGTGAGAGATTTCAAATTTTCTTCTATTTTTTTCATTCTTTTGAATGTATTTTATTGTTTCCTACTATCTCATGAAGTTGTTAGCTTCCATTTGTCTTATTCTAATTTTTAGGAAGTCATTTTCCTCTTTGAGGCTTTGTACTTCCTTTATAGGGAGTTATTTTCCTGTCTGAAGTACTATATTTCCTTTTTTTTTTTTGGAAACTGTTTTCTTCAGTAATTTTTTGTTCTAAGCTGCTGATTTTTCTATAATTGTTTTTCTAATTTTCCTTCTAAGTTCCTCATTGTTTCTCTATTCTTTTTTTGGAGATCATCCAAGAGTCCATTTGGGCTTAACATCCTTTCATATTTTACTTTCAGTCATCATATGTTTTCATTTTTGTATTGCCATCCTCCTCTGAGCTTGTGTTTTAGTCATCTCGTTAAAATATTTTTCTAGCATCAGGCTTTTGCTTATTTGGGGTTATTTTCCCCCTTGATTTTGTCTATATGCTGAAGTTTACCTCCACTCCTGGAGTGGAGAGAGAACTCTCCCACACATG
The DNA here is from genome assembly GCF_027887165.1 of Monodelphis domestica. NCBI lineage: Eukaryota > Metazoa > Chordata > Mammalia > Didelphimorphia > Didelphidae > Monodelphis > Monodelphis domestica. The sequence goes on along the minus strand of NC_077233.1, from coordinate 137,951,736 downwards.
TCTTGTGCCTGGGATCAGCTCAGCTGTCTTGGTCTCAGATTGAGCACTCTGCAGAGATTGCCTTGTTGGCCTGCTGTGTGGAGGTTTGCAGCTGTTCAGTTCCATTGGTTCAAGTTGGGTTTTGCCCAATCACACTGAGGCTGGACCTTAGGAAGCTGTTTCTCCCACCACTGCCTCCACTGGGTCATGCCTGGCCTCTGTTCCAGCTGTATTATGCAGAGCCACTTTCCTCCCACTGTTGCTTATTCTGTATTAGGTTGGTTTTTTGCCTTTACCCTGCTGAGGCTGGGCCAAATCAGTTGTGCTCTTTCCCTTGCCACGCACTGTACCACGTCTGAATTCCACTGATGCTTGACCAGTGCTTTTTCCTCCTACTCAGTGAGATGAATCCTCCTTGCTGTCTCTCCACATTGTTCTGGGCCAGAGCACCGCTTCACCCATTCTTCTGTTGGTTCTGCCTCTCCAGTACTCTTTTTGAGATGTTTTTGTTCTTCTGTGGTCATCTGGTATCAATGGTTTCTTATCTCACCATCTTGGCCTGATCTGCCACTTTCCTGGTAGAATATGAGCTCCTTGAGAGCCCCAAATATTTTTGTCTTTCTTTGTGTCTCTAGCACTTAGCACATACTTCCTGGCACAGAACAGGCACTTAATAAATGCTTGTCAAGGAGCAGCCAGGTAGTTCAGTGGACAGATAGCCAGGCTTAGAGATGGGAGGTTTGGGGTTCAAATATGGCCTCAGACACTTCCTAGTTGTGTGAGTCACTCCATTTGGCTGCCCCTTTCAGTCTAATACTTAAGAGGGATTCAGAGACAGAGAGAGAGAGACAGAGAGAGAGAGGAGAGAGAGAGAAACAGAGAGAGAGAGAGTTCATGCTTTTCAGCCTGACTGGGCTAACACAGAGACTGGTGGGCAGGCTTCTGTTGGCTCCTTTTTCTACTGAAGGGAACTTAGAGTCAAAGAAAGCTACAGCTGCCTCAACCAATCTTGGAAATAGTTCCTCGCCCACCAGTCGAAGGGCAGTAACAAAATATCTCTTTACTGCTGAGAAAAAATAGAAACATCTCAAGCCCTTGGCAATAGGGTCCCATCTACACTTCTAGACATTTTATTCTATTCTTCATTTGCCCTCAGAAAATGAAGAATATCTATGGCATGCTTAGCACAGTGCCTTGGCACATAGTGGGTGCTTCTTTTCCCTCTTTACCCCCACTTTATGTTCCAGATGCTCCTAGTCAAGCCAGTCTACTTGCTGTTCCCTGAACTCAATATTCCACCTCCAAATTCCATGACTTTATGTAAGTTCTCATCTTTGTCTGGACTATAATCTCTCTGTTTCTTAGAATGCTCTGGCTCCCTTTAAGACCCAGCTCAGTTCCTACTGGGAGCTCTACTGATTCCTCCAAAATTGTTAGAACTCTGCCTCTTCAAAATATTTGTATTTTCCTGTCTATGTTCTTTCTCTCCTAATAGGATAGACGCTCTAGAGGACAGGCACTCTTTCATTTTGTCTTTGTATCCTTCGGCCCTGGCACATTGCCTGGACGTGGCAGTTTAATAAATTAGAATTAAATTGACTTAGATGCCAGTGTGGTATATACTCTTCAGAACGGCGACCTGGAAGGAAGGAGAGAAATTTGTCTTTGTTGTAAAGAAGATCTAAATGATATAGATGTGATGCAAAATGAAGTGAACAGAACCAAGAAAACATTGTATATAGGTACTACAATAATGTATGATGATCAGCTGTGAATGACTAAACAGTTATCCACAATGCAAGGATCCAGGACAATTCCAAGGGACTCGAGATGAAAAAGGCTATCCCCCACAGTGCAGCTATGTGGCTTAGGGGATAGAGTGCTGAGGTAGAGAAAGGAGGTCCTGGGTTCAAATGTGACCTCAGACACTTCCTTGCTGTGTGACCTCAGGCAAGTCATTTAACCTCTTTGGCCTAGCCCTTACTGCTCTTCTGCCTTAGAACCAATACTTAGTATGGATTCTAAGGCAAGAAGGTAAGGTTTAAAAAAAAGTTTATCCACCACCATAAAAAAGGAACTAAAGGAGTCTGAATGCAGATTGAAGCATACTATTCTTCACTTAATTTCCTCTGTGAACTTTTCTCTAGTGTAAATAATATGAGCCTTCTTTCACAACATAATGAATGTAGAAATTGTATTATATGATAACACACGTTCAACTTTTATTGTATTAGCTGCCATCTTGGGAAAGGGCGAGAGGGAGAGAACATGGACTGCAAAATGTCAGAAAATGATTTTCATAGGTTGTATTGACACGTAAAAAATTTTAATATAAAAAAGTCTGAACAACATGAGGAGTTGAATCATGCTCATAGTTGGTTCTTCACAAATGTTTTCAAGACCATTAAGTATAGATTGATCTTCAGAACCACAATCTAAGTAGGCTAAGGACCTACCCTTGGGTATAATGGACCCCTGAGGCCTTACTGACCAGTGCATCTTCCCCAGGACCTTCTTGGACCTTATCTAAGGAACCCTTGACCTTGGCCTTGGGATTTGTCTTCTTAATTTTTCTTTTTTTTTCCTTTTTGCTAAATCTCTCATCTTCCATCTTAGAAGCAATTCTACAGATCAGTTCCAAGGCAGAAGAGTGATAAGGGCTAGGCAATGGGGGTTAAGTGACTTGCCCAGGGTCATACAGCTAGGAAGTATCTGAGGTCATATTTGAACCCAGGATCTCCCACCTTTAGGTCTGGCTCTCAATCCCCTGAGCCACCAGCTGCCACCCCCTCCTTGATGGCTTCTTGATAAGGATATGGGAGTGGTTTGCTGTTTCCTTCTCCAGTGGATCCTTTTGTAAGACAATTAGAGGTTAAGTGATTTGCCCAGGATCATACAGCTAGGAGTGACTGAGGCTAGATTTGAACCCCAGTCTCCCTGGATCCAGGCACAGTGCTCTATCCAAAGAGCCATTACTGCCTCTGAGAACATTCCTTAGCTAGTTCAATTGCTGGCTGTCTTGTGTTCCAAAAGAGCTTGGACACTGGAGGCAAGAATCTCCTTTTGGAGAGGAAAAGCCTGTCCTAGCCAAGACTCTAAGGAGCGACAGACTCTTCCATGGGGCAAAAAGTGACTAAGAGGATTTTCACTAAGTAGACGGCTAAATGGGGGTAGATATTGCCTTTTAAAGGAGCTAAAGCTTAAGCTTCTGGGTATTAGGCTCCACGAGGGACGTCGGAACCCACTCTTCCTCATACAGAGAAGTGGCATCATAGCTGAGAACCCCAACTTAAGCCAGCAGCTGGAAACAGTGAGACATTCCCCAACCCTGTGCCCGGTAGAGCCATACCTGGCAGCCAGCATCGCCAGTGAGCGCAGGACCAAGAGAGCCCCCTAAAAGGGCTTATATGGCTGGCAGAAACTCCATACCATACAAGCCCGGGAGGGAAGAAGCAGAGCCAGTGGGAGCAGGGATTGATGACTTTCCTGAAGATGCTGGAACCTCAAAAACAACTTGCCCCTGCACACACATTCCTCAAGTATGTACTCTTCCAAATGTTTTCCCTGATTGTGGACACGCCTCCCCAAGTGGGTGTGTATTTGCAGAATAATGGGCCACAGGCTTCAGGGGATGGGGGGCATGGTCTATTTCTTTTTTTCTTATGTTATCTTATTAAATATCTGACTCAAGTTAATAATGTCCTTGAATTAATAAAAGTAAACACACTAGTGGGGGCTTCTGAGACATGAATTTTTCTTTGAGTGGGTGAAGACCTATAGAGTACCTTGAATATGGAGTAGCCTGTTTGAGATCCCCCACATGCAAAAAAGAAAGATGCTGGGGGCAGCTGGGTGATAGATGGATTGAGAGCCAGAGGGGAGGTCCTAGGTTCAAATCTGGCCTCAAATCCTTCCTACCTACATGACCCTGGGCAAGTCACTTAACCCTTATTGTCTAGCCCTTACCGCTCTTCTGCCTTGGATCCAATTCATAATATTGATTCTAAGGCAGATTGTAAGGGTTTTAAAAAAAAAAAGTAAAGATGCTCCAGGTGCTGCCTATACATGTATATATGTTCATACATATGTGTCGTCGTCATTGTTGCTACCCTCTTTTTGTATCTCTCTATTTTCACTCTTTCCACCCTTTTGTAAATAAAAGCTATTAAAAGTCATTTTGACTTGAGCTATAATATTTTAAATCGGCGACCACCATATTTTTTAGAATTCTCACATATTGGCAGTGCAGTGATACTGAACAACTCGGAGGAACCTACGAGAAAAACCACTATCCACATCCAGAGGAAGAACTGTGGGAGCAGAAACACAGAAGAAAAACAACTGCTTGATTACATGGGTCAAGGGGATATGGTTGGGGATGTAGACTCTAAATGATCATCCTGGTGCAAACATCAACAACATGGAAATAGGTCCTGATCAAGGACACATGTAATACCCCGTGGAATTGGGAGTCAGCTTCCTACAGGAAGGGCGGGGGGAGGGGAGGGAGGGAAAAAATATGATTCTTGTAACCAAGGAATAATGTTCTAAATTGACTAAATAAAGTGAAGAAGAAGATTTCTCCCATATTTTAGTCAAACCCTTAATTTAATTCCTTACACAGGCCAGGTGGATCCTCAAAAGTCCTCTTCCAGCTCATCAGGCCCCTGATGCCCATGAAGTCCTGCCCACAGGTAGGTGGTAGGTAGAGGCACACTGTTTGATGCCCATCTCTACTACATAGTCCAAAAGCATTGGGGCTATTTCCTGGAGACTTCAGACTCAGGGACCCAACCCGCTTTCTCCTTACTTCCTTTCCATGAGACTGTGAATCCCTTGAGAGCAAGAATGGTTTTTTGTCTTTCTTTATATTCCCAGCACTTAACACAATACCTGGTACATTTGTTATTATTCAGTCGTATTTGATGCTTCATGACCCCATTAGGGGTTTTCTTGGCAAAGATATTGGAGTGGCTTGCCATTTCCTTCTCAGGCTCATTTTACAGGTGGGGAAACTGAGGCAAACAGGGTGAAGGGACTTGCCCAGGGTCTTACAGGGCTGGATCTGAACCCTCCTGACTCCAGGCCCAGCAATCTATCCATTTTACCATCTCTCTGCTCATGGGAAGACTTTAGATGTTTACTGCTCCACCCTCCAACCAGAGGAGAGGCAACAGATCGAGTCAAGAAGGTGCTGAGCATCAAAAACAGTCCATCCTAACTGTGGTAAGATTTTAGGTGGTCAGCTCCTCCTAGATGGGGCAGGAGGTTCCAAACAAAGCTACTGATGGGAAATGGCCAGTTACTTGGTAGGACGGTACACCACCACCCCTTCCTTACCATCTGACCCACCACTGGCCCCTGACTATGCCTGGGCCTCGCTCTCTGCCCTGCTACTGAACCTTCAGAACAACTGGGCCTTGACAACCTTTTATATGTCTTGTCTCCCCCAGTCAGGTTGTGAGTTCATTCGTTGGCTATGGGAGGGGAGTGGGAGGAAGGGAGGGAAAGAACATGAATCATATAACCATGGAAAAATATTCTAAATTAATTAATTTTTAAAAAAAAAGGATGTGCGCTCATTTAGAATCAGGATTGTCTTTTATGTCCCTGGTGCTTGGTACATAGGGAGCACTTCATAAATGTTTTCATTAACTTATTTTCTCCCTTATAGTCTGAATAAGTCAAATTTCCTCAAATTCTGAGACTCCAGTGGTTCATCCTCAGTGAGATACAAGTAGGCCAACAAGGACCCAGGCCCAGAAGGTATCCTCACTTCTCCCCATGTGATTCCAGGATTGAGAGTCCCAGACAGTGGGACCTTCCTGCTTCCTCATCGGTTTAGTCGGACCCCTCCAATCACCTCCTGGACATTTATCTCCAGCTTACATATCACTAATAAGTAGCTGGGAGCAGTTAGGTGGTGCAGTGGACAGAGTTTCTAGCCTGGAATAAAGAAAATCTGAGTTCAAATCCAGATTCAGACATTCCCTAGGTGCATGACCCTGGGCAAGTCACTTTACCCTGTTTGTCTCTGTTTCCTCATCTGTCAAATGAGCTAGGGAAGGAAATGGCAAATAACTCCAGTATCTTTGCCAGGAAAACCCCAAATGGGGTCACTGAGAGTCAGACGTGACCGAAACGACCAAACAACAACAAAAACAGCAGAACTAGGATTCAAACTCAGCCTGAGACCATTATTCTTTTTTTCTTTTTTTCTTTTCTTTTCTTTTTGTTTTTGTTTTATTCTTTTGACTATAACACAGTCTTTGGTGGAGAAGATTCCCAGAGAGTCAGTGATTCTTGAAATTTTGATTTTTTACTATCCTTGGAGGGCTGTATTGGCTCTGCACCAGGCAGCGGGTAGGGCTAGATCTGAACCGATAGATGGAGGGATACCAGTATAACATGCTTCGTACAGTATTCTGACTCCTGACCTCAAGGCAGGATGGAGATTGGCATTAGCCTCTGATTTGGGTCTGGCCTGGCTCATGGTGTCATTGCAACATGATTGTTTTATACCCCAACAGTTATGTCAATAGACCAAACCCTCCATTCTTTATTCTCAAGGAATTGAGGTTGTACCACTAATAAGCAAACATGACTGAACTCATCTTGGAAACTAAAGGGATGTCCCTCAATTGAGGAATGGCTGAACAAATTGTGGTATATGGTGATGGAATACTATTGCTCTATAAGGAATGATGAACAGGCTTATTTCAGAAAGAGCTGAAAAGACCTGCATGAACTGAGGCAGAGTGAAATAAGCAGAACCAGGAGAACATTGTACACAGCAACTGAAACATTGTGAAATGATCAAAAGTGATAGATTTTGCTACTAACAGAAGTACAATGATCCAGGACAATTCTGAGGGCCTTATGACAAAGAAGGCTATCCACCTCCAGAGAAAGAACTGTTGGAGGCGGAATGCAGATGAAAACATGATTTATCATTTGTTTATTTGAGTATGTGATTTGGGATTTTGGTTTTATAAGACTATTCACTTACAAAAATATGGATAATATGGAAATGTGTTTTTCATGATAATACATGTATAACCCAGATTGAATTGCTTGTCAGCTAGAGGGGGAGGGGGAGATAGAAGAAGGGAGGAAGACAACTTGACTCGTATAACTTTGGAAAACTTATGTGAAAATTTGTTATTAAAATAAAATAAAGATTAAAAAAACATAAAAAAGATCAAATGACAGCTGAGGGGATTCCAGAAAGGATTCATGTGATTGTGTGAGGGAAGGGTTGGAGTGTGAGGTTTGACCTGAAGGAAAGGAGGGGACTCTAAGAGGCAAAGGTGAGGCTGGGATACATTCCTATTATAGGAGATAGTTCATGTCTGTGTTGGCGAACCTATGGCGAACCTCTCTGTGTGCCTGAGGACATTTCTCCCATGACCTGCCCCTCTTCCCAGCAGCCCAATGGGCACATTTCCTCCCTCCCCTATCTGGGGTAAGAGGACAGCTCTCATGCGCTCTGAGGGTGCAGTTTGGGCACTCTGTCTCAAAAATGTTTGCCATCACTGGTCTATGTAAAAGACACTGCATTAAGAAATGAAATGGTGCACTCTTTGTGGTGGCCAAAAATTGGAAAATGAGGGGATGCCCTTCAATTGGGGAATGGCTCAATAAATTGTGGTATATATTGGTGATGGAATACTATTGTGCTCAAAGGAATAATAAAGTGGAGGAATTCCATGTGAACTGGAACAACCTCCAGGAAGTGATGCAGAGCGAAAGGAGCAGAACCAGGAAATCATTATACACAGAGACTGATACACTATGGTACAATCAAGGTAATGGACTTGTCCATTAGTGTCAATGCAATGTCCCTGAACAGTCTGCAGGGATCCAAAAAATACTATCCACAAGCAGAGGATAAACTGTGGGAGTAAAAACACTGATGAAAAGCAACTGCTTGACTACAGGGGTTGAGGGGATATGACTGAGGAGAGACTCTAAATGAACACTCTAATGCAAATACCAACAACATGGAAATGGGTTCAAGTCAAGAATACATGTGATACCCAGTGGAATCATTCGCCGGCTATGGGAGAGGTGCTGAGGAGGAGGGAGGAAAAGAAAATGATTTTTGTTTCCAATGAATAATGTTTGGAAATGACCAAATAAAATAATGTTTAAAAAAAAAAGAAATGGAATGGCACATGTGAGATATAGCAAAAAGGCTGCTATAATAATGATATCATAAATATAGCTATAAAGGTAGGCAGGCACTAGCTTGTGAAGGACTTTAAATGTCAAATGGGAAGTTTGTATTCAATCTTAGAGGTAATAGGGAGCCATTGGGGTTTATTGAATACAACACCCTCATAATCCTTTCCAGGAGTCTCCCCTAAGTACCTTTAAGAAGGAAGAAATTTATGGAACAGGATCCCCCCTCTCCCAGTGTGGGGTTCCCAGTGAGCCCTGGTGCCTGGGAGGGGCCCTGTATGGGGAGACACAGCCCTAATGCCCTCAAGATGAGCTTTAATGCAGAAAACTTGAGCATGTCGATTCAATAAGCTCAGAGACTCTGGCCAAGAATCCTGATGGCTGGGCTGAGCTGTGTGTAAGATAGGGAGGTGGGGTGAAGGAGTTTTCAGTGTCCTTAGGAAATAATCAAAGAACAAAAGGACAAGAGAGGGAGATGTTCTGTGCAGGGGACCAGGGCATCCTCTAGTGCCCGGACCTCAGTGGCATCAGGGAAGTGTGGTACACAGAAAGCCCTCACACCCACCCCCTCCCTCAAAGCCTGGGTCTGTCTGCTCTGGCCTGAATGACTTTGAAGCTGCGAGTTGATTGTAAACGTCTTTTGTTGGAGATGAAACATGATAAGACATTAAACCAGGAGGCTAAACCAGAGTTAATCTGCGTGGTTTTACAAGCAACAAATCACAGCTGGAGACAGAAGAGAGAGGGGGAGAAAACTGTAAGAAGGCATCAGAGGCCCTGGTTCTGTCTTCATAGGGTAGCACCAAGGCCTCCGACCTGTCCTAGGGGACAAATTCTGTTCCTGGGAGTCCCCTCTTTCTCTTCTCCCCAAACAGCTGCCCAAGAGGCAGAACATGAACATATTCTTAAGGTTCCTGTTGCCCTATATCCCATCTTAGCCCTTGTGAAGCATCCTTCAGTATGCCCCCCATTCTTCCTACTTCAGCTCCACCTCCACCCCAACAAATTCCATTAATGAGGGTCCAATTAACCCAGATTCTTGCTTAAGTAAAATCTTTGACTGGGTTGTCCTAGTCCCAAGATGAATTCAGTACAATTGTTTACCAGCTAGACCTTAGGACGTCGGACATGGAGGAAGCCTTAAAGATCTGTTCCAGCAGTTCTTAAATTTGGGGCCATTACATTCTTAAAAATTATTGAGGACCCCAAAGAACTTTTGTTTATATGAGTTACATCTGCCAACATTTACTGTATTTGAAATTAAATTATTATGAAAATAGTATTGACCTCAGGGATACCATAAAAGGGCCTTGGATACTCTCAAGCATTCCCAAGACCCATGGTTGGGACCACTTTGAGAACCACTGATCTAGTCCAACCCCCTTATCTTCAGAGGGAGACAACCAAGACTCAGAGATACAATGAGATTTACCCAAGTCCCTTGCTGTCACACAGCAAGCAGGGTAAATCCGTACCTCCTAAGGGTACCCTTAGGCCCTTCACTAGAAGACAATTTAGGTCAAGATTAGCATAGAGCTGGGCCCTATAACATAGGCCAACCCAATCTAATAAAAATCACAATTCTGTCTAAATTAATTTACTTATTCAGTACCATACCTATCAAACAAACCAAACCAATCAAAGAATCATTTTATAAATCTTGAAAAAAATAATAACAAAATTAATCCAGAAGAACAAAAGGTTGAGAATATCAAGGAAATCAATGAAAAAAAAAGTGAAGGCAGCCTAGCAGTACCAGATTTCAAACTATATTACAAAGTTGTAACCACTAAGAAATAGAATAGTGGTTCATTGTAATAGATTCGGCACACAATAGTAAATGACCCTAGTAATCTAATGTTTGACAAACCCCAAGATCCAAGTTTTAGGGCTAAGAATTCACCATTTGACAAAAATTGTGGGGAAAACTGGAAAGCAGTTCAGAAGAAACTAGGCATACACCAACATTGCATACCATATACCAAGATACAGTCACAACGGATAAATGATTTAGACATAAGAGAGGGTTTCATAAATAAATTAGGAGAGCATGGAAAAATGTTCTCATTAGAACTATGAATAAGGAAAGACTTTATAACCAAACAAGAGATAGAGAAGAACATAGAAAGTAAAATGGTTAATTTTGATTACATGAAATTAAAAAGGGTTTGCACAAACAAAACTAATGCAGCCAAAATTAGAAGGAAAGTAAGAAACTAGAGGGGAGGAAAGTTTCTCTGAAAAAGAACCAATTTCTCAATTATATAAAAAATTAAGCCAACTTTATAAAAAATATGAGCTATTTCCCAGTTGACAAATGGTCTAAGGATATGAATAAGTATTTTTCAGGAGAAAAAATCAAAACTATCAATAAAATAAAAAATAAAAATACTCTAAATCACTATTGATTAAAGAAATACATATTAAAACAACTCTGAGATACTACTACCTCATACATCTTAGCTGGGCTGAAAATAATAAAGGAAAGTGACAAATACTGGGGGAGATATGGAAAAATTGGGACACTAATGCACTGTTGGTGAAGTTGTGAACTGATCATAACCATTTTGAAGAACAATTTGGAACTATGTCTAAAGAGCTATAGAATTGTGCATACCCTTTGACCCAGCAATACCACTATTGGGTTAATATCCCAAAGAGATCAAAGAAGACCTATTTATACAAAAACATTTAAAGCATCTCTTTTTGTAGTGGTAAAGAATTGGAAATTGAGGGGATGCCCATCAGTTTGGGAATGGCTAAACAAGTTATGGTATGATTGTGATGGAATATTTATTTGTTATAAGAAAGATAGGTAGGATAGTTTCAGAAAAACCTGAAAAGACTTACATGAACTGATGCAAAGTGATGTGAGCAGAGCAGGAAGACACTGTACACAGTTACAGCAATACTGTTAAGGAGGAACAACTGTGAAAGACTTGGCTACTTTGATTAAGACAACAATCCAAGACAATTCTCAAGGAATCATGATGAAAAATGTTATCCATCTCCAGAGAGAGAACTGATGAACTCTGAATGGAAATTGGAGTATACTTTTTTCCATTTTATTTTTCTTGAGGCTTTTTTGGTCTCTATTTTCTTTTATAGCATGGCTAATATGAAAATGTGTTTTGCATGACTGCATATGTATAATCAACATCAAATTGCTTGCCTTCTCAAGGAGGAGGGAGGCGTGGGAGAGGAGAGAATTTGGAACTCAAAATTTTTTTTAATTAATGCCAAAAATTCTTTTATATGTAATTGGGAAATATTTAATGAGATAAAAAAATGTTAAAGAAAATCAGTGACACAGAAGTTAATTTTTCCTGGGGAAAGGAAGATTTGGATAGAGGAGCCCTCATGGAAAAGGGAAAACTGGTCTTACTTAGGCTGGTAAATGTTTAATAACCAACTCTGAAGCACCCCACACTTTTAAGTTTAACATGCATTATTAACATTTCTCCATTCCTTTCTTTAGATAATTAACAAAACAATAAACCAAGCCTCCGTTTATAGATGTAAATGTTCACACTGAAAATTATAACAATCTGAGCTGCTCTAGTTCACCCCTGGCTGTGAAGCAGGGGCAGAGTCAGAGTTCTGGGAAGGGAGGTATGCATCAGGCAAGCACTGGGTACATGTCTACCTTGTGGGCAGGTCAGTTGGCAGGCCTGGCCCTGACAGGGATTCAGGAGAGAAATGGTTCCTCTATTCTATTCTGGGCCAGCCCTGCAGACACAATCTCATCCCCATCTACAAATACACTGTCTATTTCCATAACTAGCACTTCAAAGATAGGAAGGAGAAGAAAGAATGAGAAAGGGGAGAAGGAGTAATGGAAACTACCTGCCGGACCTCTATCTGGATCTCCTGGCACCTCAAATTTACCAGATCCAAAAACAAACTGATCTTCCCCTCAAAATGTCATCCCAGTCAAGCAGGCTCAGAACCTCAAGTCATCTCTCAAGCTTCCCTCTTCTTTATCTTGATATAGTTGCCACTGTCAATGAACCTCCACCATTCCTCTCACTTCTGTCCTCTACATTAATTTTTCCTTTTTTCTTTTTTTAACCCTTACCTAAAATTGATACCAAGTGTCAGTTCTAAGGCAGAAAAGCAGTAAAGGTTAGGCAATGAGGGTTAAGTGATCGTCCAGGGTCGCATAGCTAGGAAGTATCTAAGGTCAAATTTGAACCCAGGACCTCCCATCTCCAGGTCTGGCTCCCCATCCACTGAGCCACCTAGCTTCCCTTTACATCCCCTGCTTTCATTTCATAAAATCTCTACTCAGTTCATTCTTCATCTGCCTTCAGTCTCCTCATTATAGCTCATCCTTTATATCAATACCTAATCTTTTTAATGTACCACTGGACATTTTATACCACAATTTGAAAACCTCCAGTGGTTTTCTATTGCCCACCAAATAAAATGAAAACCCCTGAGCCTGGCATTCAAAAAGCCTTCTACAATTTGGCACTAACCTCTTTCTAGTCTTATTTCACATTATGTTTTCCTTTATGTACTCAACATTCCAGCCAAACTGGATTATTCCCATCTTGTGTTGTCATCTTGCTCTTTCCAGTCTCCATGTCTGCTTTCATCATCCCCCAGGCCTGAAATGGAGTCATCCCCCTCCAATCCCCACAAATACCTTCTCTTTCTTTAAATGACTCCTTCATGAAGCCTTCCCAGGCTTCCACATCCACTATAATAAAAGTCCTCTTTCTTCTTCTTTTCTTCTTCTTCTTCTTCTTCTTCTTCTTCTTCTTCTTCTTCTTCTTCTTCTTCTTCTTCTTCTTCTTCTTCTTCTTCTTCTTCTTCTTCTTCTTCTTCCCCTTCTTCCTCTTCTTCTTCTTCCTCTTCTTCTTCTTCCTCTTCCTCCTCTTCTTCCTCTTCTTCTCCTTCTTCCTCTTCTTCTTCTTCTTCTCTCTCTCTCCTTTTTAAAAATCTTATATTCTGTCTTAATTGTAAGACATTCAGATGCTAACAGAGTATCAGTTCTAAGACAGGAGAGCAGCAAGGGCTAGGTAATTGAGTTGAGTGACTTTCCTAGGGTCACAAAGCTAGGAAGTATCTGAAGTCAGATTTGAATCCAAGTCATCTCAACTCCAGGCTTGATGCTCTATGCCCTGTGCTACCTAGTTGCCCTCTCCTGAAACTTCTCACAGCACTGCTTGGACTTCTTTTTGGTACTTACCATGTTCTATATGGCACATGGCTTGCATATATAGCACATGCCTTTCTCCCCATTGGATTGCAAGCCACTAGAAAGCTGGGTCTGTATCCTCAGTACCTGGCACAATGCCAGGCATACTTAATAATTATTTGATCAATTTAATTGCAGAAGAAGGAAGGAGAAAGGAAAAAAGGAAATGAAAGAAAGAAGAGAAAGGTAGGTAGAGAAAGAAGAAAAGAAGTAGGGAAAAGAAGAAGAGGAAGAAAAAAGATTAAAGAAAAGAAGAAATAAAGGACTATGGGAAAGGAAAAGAGGGAAATGAAAGAAGGAGAGGGCAGGAGAGTGAGAGGAAAAAGAAGAGAAAAATAAGTTCAATAAAAGGAGGAGAAGGGGGCAACTGGGTAGCTCAGTGGATTGAGAGCCAGACTTAGAGATGGGAGGTCCTAGGTTCAAATCTGGCCTTAGTTACTTCCCAGTGTGACCCTGGGCAAGTCACTTGACCCCCACTGCCTAGTCCTTACCATTCTTCTGCCTTGGAGCCAATACACGGTATTGACTCCAAGACCAAAGGTAAGGGTTTTTAAAAAGGGGGGGAGGGAAGGAGGAGAAATTAGGGGAAAGAAAAAGAGAGAAAACGGGAAGAAGAAATAATGGAAAACTGAAATTAAATTAGAAGGTACAACCACAAGTCACCACACTCCCACTCACACACTTGGAGACTGCAGGAGCCTCATTTTGCTTCATTGTCTATCATGCTGAACTCAAGCCTGCAGTTGCCTTTTTAATGAACGTGGCATATGCCAACATGAGAAAGCTCAGCAGCTCCCGTCTGGAGAGTGGGCTTAGAAGAAGTAAACTTAGCTAATTCAGTGGCCTGGCCATCCCCAGAAGAAAGCTGTGTCTAATGGGGCTTGATTGGCCCGGGGTTAAAGAGAGATGGAGCTATTATCTGAGAACAAAGTGCAATAATTCTATCCAGATGTTACCGAGGCTGGCCCTTAGCAGGTGTGCTCTAGGGGGGATCATCATGGCCTCCCATCGGAGGAATACTTTAATCTCATTAGGCTGTTTTCTGCACATCGGGAAAATAAGGGGTGTGTTGTACATGTGGTTTTTTTTAAAGTCCATTTTCACACTCTCGAGTCCATGATCTCTCAAAGGAGACTGGCCTAACCCTCCAAAGAGGAAAGAACCCCAAATGTGTGCAGCAGGCCTGTTGCCCAAACCATGACATGGAGCTGGATGGGCAGCCCATGGAGTTAGTCCATCCTACCTAGAGGTGGCCTATCATACATGTATCTTGGGGAGAGGTGCTAGCAGAAGGATGAGCAGAACCCAGAGCCAAGTGGGAAGAAGACAAGGGGACCTGGGGAAATGCAGAGCAGTTTCAGCAGCCCCAAGCTACTTCCTGAACCCCAAACTGAGTAATGTTGCCCCTGTCCTGCGACGGAGTTATATTCAGTCCTAGAACTCCCTGATTTCCAAAGAATCAAAATTGCAATGGACCCAAAGGACCACAGAGGCCAAAGTGAACATAATCGGTAGGCTGCTGGGGATTTCCAACAATGGCCCTCTCACAAGGGGTATCGTCCAAGAAGCGCAAGATTGGAGGAGGAGGAGGTGAGTCAGTCCTGAGGCAGGAGCAATGGATGATCGATGACCAGCCCCTGTGCTGCACTGGTATCCATTAAATGAAAAAAGACTTTGGAAGCAAACCTCTAGGAGGTCAGGTAGCTCCTTTGCGTTGGACTTATGGGAAGCCATGGCCCAGAATTGCATGGGATGAGGAGAATAATAGCTAACATTTATGCCATGTTTTTTGAGGCTTGCAAAATGCCTTTCATGTGTTTTCTTATTTGATCCTCACAACATCCCTGAGATGTAGGGGCTATTATTATCCCCATCTTAAAGAAGAGGTTCAAACCTGAAAGAAGTTGAATGACTTGTTCAAATTCACAGAGCAAGTAAGTAGCTGAAGGAGGATTTGAACTCAGGTCTTCCTGACTCCAAATTCAATGCTCTACTCACTGTACCACCTAACTGCTTCTAAATAGATAGATCATAATATGAACCAAGAAGGGGAGTATCCACATGGATGTAATCACAGATTCAGTGAAATGTGGAAGGCTAGCAGCCCTCAGAAACTCACTGGTCCATTATGATTATTTTGCGGTAATAACTACTCAATTCACACCTGGAGTTTCTATCCAGTATGTCACTCTGTTTCTAGGCTCTATCAGAGACATATAAACCCAGTAACAAAACCATTTAATTAAAACACGAAACAAAATAAATTTAAAAGGAGTGGAATTGGGTAATAAAATAATCGCTGTACCTATATACAAAAGGGAGTGATCTCCTGAACCTCTAGGGGAGTTTCAATTTTCTTTATTTTTTTACACCCTTACCTTCTGCCTTAGTATCAGTTCTAAGACAGAAGGCATAAAGGGCTAGGCAACTGGGGAAAAGAAAAGAAGATAAGAGGAAAGGAAAGGAAAGGAAAGGAAAGGAAAGGAAAGGAAAGGAAAGGAAAGGAAAGGAAAGGAAAGGAAAGGAAAGGAAAGGAAAGGAAAGGAAAGGAAAGGAAAGGAAAGGAAAGGAAAGGAAAGGAAAGGAAAGGAAAGGAAAGGAAAGGAAAGGAAAGGAAAGGAAAGGAAAGGAAAGGAAAGGAGAGGAAAGGAGAGGAGAGGAAAGGAGAGGAGAGGAGAGGAGAGGAGAGGAGAGCAGAGCAGAGCAGAGCAGAGCAGAGCAGAGCAGAGCTGAGCAGAGCAGAGCAGAGCAGAGGAGAGGAGAGCAGAGGAGAGGAGAGGAGAGCAGAGCAGAGCAGAGCAGAGGAGAGGAGAGCAGAGGAGAGCAGAGGAGAGCAGAGGAGAGGAGAGGAGAGGAGAGGAGAGCAGAGGGGAGGAGAGGAGAGCAGAGCAGAGCTGAGCAGAGCAGAGCAGAGCAGAGCAGAGGAGAGGAGAGCAGAGGAGAGGAGAGGAGAGCAGAGCAGAGCAGAGCAGAGGAGAGGAGAGCAGAGGAGAGCAGAGGAGAGCAGAGGAGAGGAGAGGAGAGGAGAGGAGAGCAGAGGGGAGGAGAGGAGAGCAGAGCAGAGCTGAGCAGAGCAGAGCAGAGCAGAGGAGAGGAGAGCAGAGGAGAGGAGAGGAGAGCAGAGCAGAGCAGAGCAGAGGAGAGGAGAGCAGAGGAGAGCAGAGGAGAGCAGAGGAGAGCAGAGGAGAGGAGAGGAGAGGAGAGCAGAGGAGAGGAGAGGAGAGCAGAGGAGAGCAGAGGAGAGGAGAGGAGAGGAGAGGAGAGCAGAGGAGAGGAGAGGGGAGGAGAGGAGAGCAGAGGAGAGGAGAGGGGAGGAGAGTGGAGGAGAGGAGAGCAGAGGAGAGCAGAGGAGAGCAGAGGGGAGCAGAGGAGAGCAGAGGAGAGGAGAGGGGAGCAGAGGAGAGCAGAGGAGAGCAGAGGAGAGGAGAGGGGAGCAGAGGAGAGCAGAGGAGAGCAGAGGGGAGGAGAGTGGAGGAGAGGAGAGGAGAGGAGAGCAGAGGGGAGGAGAGGAGAGCAGAGGAGAGGAAAAAGTTGCTGCCTGAGGTCCAAGGTCATGATTAGCCACATCTCTGGAGTTCAGAGATGCTGCTCCAAAGGGTCATCTCTATCCCCACTTGTCCCACAGCTCTGCATGTTGCCCTCTCTTCTACACGCTTCCACCCTGAGGTCCACTGGGGTCCATCTTTTTAAACCTCTCACCTTCTAGACCCCCTACTGCTATCAATCAGAATCCTTAACTGAGGATATCACCAAGCATTGTGGAAGTACAAATCCAGAGAATTTCTCCTGAGTCTCTCTAGACCCCAACCACTGTCAGAAATGAAGTCTGATGGACCTGTCTGACTTAAATCAAATATTTATTTTGTATTCTTTCAGTCAAAAAGGAACTTTTTGAACAAAAAGGCCTTTATTGTATCATTCCAGGTCAGAATTGTTGTTCTTCAGTTGTTTCAGTCATGTCTGACTCTTCTTGGCACAGATATTGGAATGGTGTGCCATTTCCTTCTCCAGCTCATGTTACAGATGAGGAAACTGAAGCAACTGGGATAAGGTGACTAGCCCAGGGTCACACAGCTAGGAAGTATCTGAGGTCAGATCTGAACTCAGGAAAATGAGTCTTCCTGACTCCAGGCCCAATGCTCACCCCACTGCACCACCTGGCTGCCCTGAGTTGTGGATTAGAGGTCTCTGAATAGCAGGCACTTCCCTCCAGTGTGAAAGCTGGGGAAGAAGGGCCAACATAAAAGGATTTCGCTGGATAGCAGATCAAAAGAGGCAGGAAAACCAGAAACTGACAAATCTAAACCAAAGGTTTCTGGACTTGAGCTCAGAATGGTCTCACTTCATTCTCTCCCAAAGAGGAGGAGGCATCCCAGCTGACAATCTCTCTAGCTACTGTACCTTCCACAGAGTCTACTAAGTGTGAAAGAAGAAAAGTCTAGGGATATGTCCTTCTGGCTGTTGTATGCTACCTGAAACTCCACCATTATAGCTTTACCCTTTGTGGTTTTAAAGCAGTAACTCTTTTGTGTGTCCTGGATCCCTTCAACAGTGTGGTAAAGCCTAAGATCCCCTTCTCAGAATAATATTTTAAATGCATAAAATAAAATACATGAGATTACAAGGGAAACAAATTATATTGAAATAATTATCAATTTTTAAGCTCTCCAAATTAATGAACCGCAGGTTAAGAACCCTTCCTTTAAAAGTCTTTGGTTTTCCAAAATCCCTGCTAGGATGGTGGATATGTTAAGACAAGTGATATCTTAAGTCGTTATCAAGTTCACTTATCCAGTCAACAAACTGAAGTACTAAGGATCAGTTTTGCCAGAGGTCTTCTGCTGAAAGTAAGAACTGAGTAAAACATGAGTCCCTATCCTCAAAGAGTTTACAGTAAGGTAGAAAGATAAAATAGATCTGAAAAGGCAAAGACGGAGCTTAACGAGGGTTTTAAGAAAGCTATAAGGTCACGGCGGTTCAGAAAAAAGGCTGGCAAACCATCTGGGCCCTCGCCAAAATTCCTTCTCCCTCTTCGTCCCTATTTTCCATGCAAGAAATATTCGTCTCTCATATAACCTAGATGCATGGCACTTCTGTCACAGTGGCATTAGAGGAAGGAAACCAATCAGATGCACTTGAGTGAGCCCCCATCTGTGCCCCCAAAATATCTAGTCTTGGTCAGGATCCCTGAATTGCCCTGATGCATGGAGTGACAATGGGAGCAGATAGAATTTAGTGTAACATGGGTCAAATCCAAGGGGCAGCAGCCTCTCAAAGGACCACCTTGGCTTTTCCTCTTCTTCTGTCATGCCCTATAATAATAGCCACCATCATATAGCACTTTGAGTTTTGCAAAGCACTTACAAATATCACCTCAGGTGATCCTCACAAAAACCTGGGAGGTAAGTGCTATTATTAGCCTCATTTTCACAAAAAAAGGAAACTGAAGCAAGTAGAATCTAAGCAACTCTCCCAGGGTCATATAATAAGTGTCTGAGGCAGGATTTGAATTCAGGTCTTCTTGGTACTAGATCCAGTACTCTATCCATTGGGCTAACTAGCCCCCTACTCACTACAAGGCACTCTCCTAGGTTGCCAAAGATCACTGGACTTTCCCTATCTTTATCCTTTGTTCAGCTTTGAAAGCGTCCCTGTTTTGGGGAGTACTAGGTTCTTTCTACTGCTTCACACTGCCCTCCCTTGAATCAGGTCAAAGAATTCCCCATTCCTTGGGAATTTTGTTGTGTTTGGTCATTTTTCAATGATGTCTGACTCATTGTAACCCCATTTGGCATTTTCTTGACAGAGGATACTGGAGGGGTTTACCCTTTCCTTCTGCAGCTCATTTTATAGATGAGGACACTGAGGCAAAGAAGGTTAAGTGACTTGCCCAGGGTCACACAGCTAGGAAGTATCTGAAGCCAGATTTGAACACAGAGAAAGGAGTTTTCCTGACTCCAGACCTGGTGCTTTATCTACTGTACCACCTAGCTTCCCTAGGAGAAGTCACTTTGGGGATACTTCTTATTTAAATCTTCATGTTCCTGTCCACCAATTCACACCCTTCCCTTTCTTGACAATCTGACTCTGTACCTCCTTCCAAGAAGGTTAGCCACCCTAAACTAACCCCTTGATGTTGTTATTCTTCAAGAAAGTGACCTTTGTCCTCTTTCACACTCTTTCCCTCGGGTCAGGGGTCCCTGAAGAGAGACTCGGCTTCCCTCCGGAAGCAGACTCCTCTTCCTCTACCTCCAGGACCCTGGAGAAAGACCACAGTGATGCATCTTGTCTGTGAAACTGTGAGCTGCCCAAGCAAAGGGTCTGAGTCCCTTTCTTCAGTCTCCTACTCACTAGCCCAACAACTTGGGGACGGGCAGTAAACAAGCTGATTGGTTGATAGACACATCATTCCTGGACATCAATAAAGGTCCCTCCATATTCTCTGGACGTTGGCCTGGGAGGAGGAACCAGGGGACCACAAAATGGCCATATCCTGGGGCCACAACCATGGGATGACAGCAAAGACCGGGAACCCAATAGATCCCCAAACGTTGTGAGCAGGGTTGAGCTGTAGGGCCAAGGCAGGGTCAACACCAGCCTAGTTTATACTTCTTCCTTCTCCTCTCCCAGTGGGGTAGTGGCCCTGCTGTTGGCCAATCCTCTAAACACTGAAATAACACACCCCAAGGGAGGGCACCCAATATCTTCTTTTTCACAACTCTCCTACTGGGCTGTCGCAATCCCTGCTTTGCCTTGCCATGGTCAGGATTTGGCCTACAAAAGTAGACAAGAGACATTTTAGAGAACACAAATTGGTCATGTCTTTATATCCTTCAAGAAAGAGAAGGGTAAGGGTTAGGGCAACTAGATGGCCAGTCCCATCCCTACCTTCCTCTCTCTGACTCTCTGTCTCTCCCTACCTCTCTCTTTCTCTGTCTCTCTTTTTCTGTTTGTCTCTTTCTGTCTGTCTCTTCTCTCTGTCTCTTTCTCTCTCTGTCTCTCTCTCTTTCTCTGTCTCTCCCTCCCTCTCTCTTTCTCTTCTCTGTCTCTTTCTGTCTGTCTTTCTCTCTCCCTCCCTCCCTTTCTTTCTCTTTGTCTCTCCCTCCCTCCCTCTTTCTCTTCTCTGTCTCTTTCTGTCTGTCTTTCTCTCTCCCTCCCTCCCTTTCTTTCTCTTTGTCTCTCCCTCCCTCCCTCTTTCTCTTCTCTGTCTCTTTCTGTCTGTCTTTCTCTCTCCCTCCCTCCCTTTCTTTCTCTTTGTCTCTCCCTCCCTCCCTCTTTCTCTTCTCTGTCTCTTTCTGTCTGTCTTTCTCTCTCCCTCCCTCCCTTTCTTTCTCTTTGTCTCTCCCTCCCTCCCTCTTTCTCTTCTCTGTCTCTTTCTGTCTGTCTTTCTCTCTCCCTCCCTCCCTTTCTTTCTCTTTGTCTCTCCCTCCCTCTCTCTTTCTCTTCTCTGTCTCTTTCTGTCTCTGTCTTTCTCCCTCCCTCCCTTTCTTTCTCTTTGTCTCTCCCTCCCTCTCTCTCTTTCTCTCCTCTCTGTCTCTCTCTCTTTTTCTCTCTGTCTCTGTCTCTTTCTTTCTCTTTCTGTCTCTGACTCTTTCTCCTCTCTCTCTTTCTCTCCCTCTCTTTTCTCTGTCTCTGTCTCTCTCCCCTCTCTCTCTTTCTCTGTCTCTCTGTCTCTTTCTCTCTCTGTCTCTGTCTCTCACTTTCCCCTTCTTGTCTTCAGCCTCTGAGCCCCCATCCCCAAACTGGGCCCCAAACCCAGCTTTCCAGCCCACTTGCCCCCGCCCCCCACCCCATAGCCTGACACTAATTGGATGCAACACTCTCCCTGACAACTTGCAGATGGTAATGAATGGAGCTCTCTGTTTTTCAAGGGAAGGTTAACAGGCTCAGGAAACTGTAGACACTCCCCCAGCTGTAAGATCAAGATGGTCAGAATTCCCCATTCTGGATGGGCAGGAGGCCTTTGGGACCCGACCTTAAGCAAGGGGCCAGAGTACTTAAGACGAACGAGTGTGGGAGGTTAGGTGAGAACCCACTGGCTGGATTTCGCTGAAGGCTCATCCCTGACAACAGGGTTCGAGGACAGAGGGAAGAAGGGCCGTTAATACCAGGTCCCCTTTGGTAGAAACAGGGGACAGACTGTGCCATAATATGCCTCTCCATCATCATCTGGATCACACAATTCCTTCCTAAACAGAAAACACAGCTGAGCAGCTCCCTCTGCTAATAGCATCCTGGGCACACACCCATCTTGTGTTCCCTCAGGTCTCCCTGGGTTCAAATAATTTATTGGAATCAAAGGCAAACATACAAGTATACCCAGATGTATTTATGTACTGTGTACGTATGTGTCCAGGCATGTGTATGTAAAGGGCCAGATTATGAAGGATAAAACATGCAGAAATGAAGTTACTCCTCTCATTCTGATGAGGCAGTACAGGAGAGTAGAATTCATTCACGCACGCATGCACGCATGCACGCATTCAATAAACAAACTTCTTAAGGGTCTATTAGGAAAGCTAGTTTAAAGCGATGGAAAGAACCCTGGCTCAGAGCACAAGAGGCCGTGGTTTCATGCCCCTGTCACTTACTGCCTGTGTGACCTTGGGTAAGTCACTTAACCTTCATGGGCCTCAGTTTCCTCCCCTTTAAAATATCTTGGATTAGACGACCTCTGATGGGATACTATGCACTGGGAAGGGATCCTGGCCTTCATGAAACTTATGTCAGCTAGCCCAGAGCCTCCAAGATCCTTCCCACTCTGGGCCCAGGCATCCATGGGGGATCTGTTCCCACACCTCCCTTGGAGGGCTGGAACCTCTGCTGTCAGTGAACACCTGCTGGTGCTTCTAGAAAGGACTTAAGGAAAAGAAAACCTTGAATTAGGAGAGCCCTACTGTGTGAGGCCCGGGCTAGCTGGGGGTGCTGGGAGGGTTTAAGTAGTCTGCCATAGGACTGGGCACCCACTAGGGCTGAACAAACCTTCCAAGTAGAACGAGCGCCTCTGCTTCTCTGGCATCCTTCGCTCCACAGCCTCCCTGGCCTTTCCCGGGTCTCGTGAGCTGGAGCTGAGCTGGGTGCTCATGCAGAAATGGGCCGCGTCCCTCCCAGTTCTATGAGCCCTTCCTAGAGTGGGGACTCCAGTGCTGTTTCCCCTTGGAGGTATCTGGGCAGAGAGAGGAAGTAGGGTGTCCTGTACAGAGTGTGGGAGTTGGAGTTGGGAGAACTGGGTCCTACCTGACATTTAATAGAGGTGTGATGGCCAGCAAGAAGCCAACTTAGTCCAGACCATCCCTCCCTCGTGCCATCCCCACAATCATTAGACAGCAGTCTCAGTTTTCTTATCTATAAAACATGGGAATAAGAAAAAAAAGGGTTGCCCTATTCAGTGAAATACATATAATTTGTTCTAAGTCATGTCCAATTCTTTGTGGCCCCATGGACCATGGGGTTTTCTTGACAAGGATACTGGAGTGGTTTGCCATTTTCTTCTCCAATGGATCCAGTGGATATTTCTGCCAGGCAATCAGAAGTTAAGTGAAAAATAGAGCAAAAAATAAATACATAAATAAATAAATGTGGTGGGGGGAAAAAAGAAGTTAAGTGACTTGCCCAGGGTCACACAGTGAAACAGGGTCTTAGGTCACATTTGAACTCAGGTCTTCCTGACTCCAGGCCTAGCACTCTATCCACAGAGCCACCTAGCAGCCCCC
This sequence comes from Monodelphis domestica, assembly GCF_027887165.1. Lineage (NCBI taxonomy): Eukaryota > Metazoa > Chordata > Mammalia > Didelphimorphia > Didelphidae > Monodelphis > Monodelphis domestica. The sequence goes on along the minus strand of NC_077233.1, from coordinate 137,928,654 downwards.
AATGAATGTAAAGCCCACTTCAAATTTGAAAGCAATATGTAAGTGTCAGCTATTATTTGCCCCATGCCCTGGGGAATCAAAACCAGGAAACCTATTCACTTCCCAGGATTTTGCGTAGCTCCTGGATAACTAGAGCTCCCCTTGTCCTTTCTGTTTTGGGTGAGACTTTTTATTTCTCCAGTTAATTATCAATTCCTCAGAGAAGGCCCCATGCTTTTTTTTTAATCATATTTTTATTCTAAACGTAAACACCAAATAAAAGAGGCGTTTGCTTATTATACACAGTGGAACAGAAAACAAGGATGGTACATGAAACTACATATCCACCTCCGTTCTTTAAAAAAAGATGCCTCAGTGACCCTCTTTTCTTCTCTTTTTTTCCTACTCTATCCCCATCCCTCCTAGTCTTCTCATTGACGCTCCCCCATTGGAGAAAATAAAAGAAAAACTCTTGTAATAAACATATCTAGTGGAGCAAAATAAATTCCCAGGTTCATTGACCGCGTCTGAAATGAATCTCATTCGGCATCTCGAGTTCATCACCTCTCCGTCAAGAGGTGTCCCTGTGCCAGCAGCAGAGTTGCTATTTTCTGAGAGCTGTTTCTGTCCTCCCTAACCCTGTGCCTGGGGCAAGACAGCTGCACCCCAGGTAAAGTGAACACCCCAGTCCTTGACCTCACCCATCAGCTTTCAGAACGCCTGGGCCATTGGGCACAGCAGGCCCAGGCAAGACAGTGAGAATTGCTCTTGGAAGTCCTGAGCCCAGACCCTACAGAGGGGAGGAGAGAGAGGAGCCTGATCAGAGGCCCCTCCCCACCCTCAACTGCGCCAGGACACTTGCCTTGTCTCAAGCATCCTTTGGCTCAGACCTTTGCTTCTTCGCCACCAAAAAGGCCAGGACCCGTGGGACAGTTCTCCCTACCTACCCCAGAAAACAACCCATGCCAGGCACCTTTCTGCCCAGGATGGGGTCCTTGGTGGGTGAGGCACGGCAGAGCCTCTAGCTGAAAGAGCAATTGAAAGAAGCCTCTATCCATAGTTTCCTTCCCACCTCACCCCCTCCCCTCCCACATGCCCCAGCCCCAGGAGGGATCCTGGATGCCCATGCAGACCAAGATCCCTGGTCCGGGTGGGCCGCTGCCAGCTTCCCAGAGTAAGAGGGAATGTGCTTTTATGGTACAGCAGGTGTGTTCTCTATGCCCCATTAGTGCAGGGAAATGCTAGCCCTTGAGCCAGAATGCCATAGGCAACCCCTCTCTTCCTGCTCCATTTTTTTTGATTGAAAATGAACCGGAGAACAACAGTAAAGACAAAAACGAACAAGGTTCATCAATGACTACATGTTGTTAAGGGCATGGTAATGTGTCTGAAATACCTCTTCTGTACGCCTATGCTATTTACATATGCCTCAAAGCATCTGAGAGAAGTCCTAAGGAGCTACCTGAAGCACGTAATAAGGGTTCAGTGACTTGCACGGGGTCCGCAGCGGGTTAAATGTCAGGGGTGGGATTTGAACCCAAGTTTTCCAGTGTTAATTCTGCCTCCATCCAGGCCATTTCCAAACCATGCTGTTGGACAGAATTCTCCCTCTGTTCCCTTCCCTTTCTCTAGCTTCCCTTCCCTGGTTGTCTTCCTCTGTTAGAATGTAAGCTCCTTGAAGGCAGGGACTCTCTGGCGATTTGAATGTGCATCTGTAGCCTCCTTTTATGCAGCACTCAGTAAGCCCTGAGTCAATGTTCTATCACTGAAATTTGAATGCAAATATGGATCCCTGTGTCTATAGAAATGTGTCCATGTGCATGTCTGTGCACATGTGAAGAAGGGTACAAGAAAAGTGGTCCTAGCCCCCAAATCTACACTAGATTTTGAAAGGGATCGAGGGGCAAAAACTTCTGGGGAAAGAATCCAAATTGAAATCTTTATCTCCAGTGTCTACATGCCTGCTGCTCTCAGAATCAGTCTTGTGGAAGTCAGGGCCCCCTCTTCCACCTTCTCCTATGGCCAACGGGTCATCCTGGGGTCACCAGGAAGGAAATAGATGAGTTTCTAAACAACAAGGGAAATTTACCTCAGCAGTCACCCCTATAATCCAATTTCTATTCTAAAAAGACTTTTATTGTGTTTCTTTCTTGAGCTGATGGACTTTCCTTTCTGCTTAGCCAAGCAAAGTGTTCTCCACTGGAATCGCATAAGCATGACCTTGAGAATGGAAAGAGCTTCTCCAGAGGGGTCTGGGGGGGCCACCTCAGGTCTGAAGCAGAGCATGCTGGGAGGGGTTCTGGGAGCCCAGGAAACCTGAAGCCCAGAAGAGATGTAAAGGCATTTGCTCAAGGGTTTCTATAGCCTGTGAAAAGGATTCTGGTACTTTAGTGCCTAGCTGAGAAATGGATATTGGGATGGTACCCCCCACACCTGTCACTCACTCATCTAACAGTGTAGCTCCGAGGATGCTGCCCCCAAGGAAGCTAGAGTGGGAGGGGAGGACCCTGCAGAAATAACGGCTGGAGAAATGAAGACTTGACTCAATCAGTCAACAAACATTTACTTATTAAGCATCTACAGACTCCCCACCAGCAACTAACTGGCATTCTATCAAGGGAGGCGATTTGTAAATATAGAGCTTAAAACTATACAGCCGGGCAGCCAGGTAGCACGGTGGATAGAGCGCCAGGCCAAGAGTAAGGAAGATCTCTGTTCAAATCTGGCCTCAGACATTTCCTAGTTGTGTGACCCTAGGTAAGTCACTTAACCCCCATTGCCTAGCCCTTGCCAGTCTTCTGACATAGAATTAAGACTACAATAGCAGGTAAGGGTTTAAAAAAATACTATGACTTTGGGGGACACTATCTATAAAATAAATGCAAAGTCATTGGGTTGGGGAAAGGTAGCATGTAGAGAGGATCAGGGAAAGCTTCATGTAGAAGAAGGTGGTACCAGAGCTGAGTTTTGAAAGAAATTCTAAAAGGGGGGAGTATTTATTCCAGGCAATGGAGATAGCATCGGTGCAAAGACACTGAGACTGGACACCGAGTCCCTTGTATGAAGGACAACAGGAAGAAGAGTTTGGCTGGACTATGGACTGGCTGGAAGCTGGCAATGTAAGTGGCTTGAGGCCAGATAGATTTAAATACCAAACAGAGGAGCCTATATCTGATCCTGGAAACTTAAATCTTCTGATCTTCACACTCATAGATGTTCAGTATGATACGGTGGGAAAACACACACACGCTATCAAGAGTCGGGAATCCTAGTTTCAAGTCACCAATCACAGAATCAAAGATTTGGAGTTGGAAGTAGGGGTAAACTGGTAAATGTTTAACAACTGGCTCTCCAGAAATGATTGCAGAACATTTTTAGGTTTAATCTGAATGGTGAACATTTTCCCATTTCTTTCTTAAGTCTAGATAACGAGCAAAACAATAAATCAAGCCCTGATCCCTAGAACTTGCCCATTTCTGAAGTATAAATGCTCACATTGAAAATTTAACTATCAGCCCTTGAGATCCAGTTGGAGCTGGCTCCAGAACACCTCTGGTTTGGAAGGGAACTTAAAGGAAATTGACTCTAACTCCTTCATTTTACAGATGAATACAATGAACTCCAGAGAGGTTAGGTGACTTGTCCCGGATTATCCAGGAGGTGACCAAGGCAAAAGTCGGGTTTTCCTGACTCTAAGTCCAGTGATTATCCCTTCTATCATGGCCTCTACACACACTGATTTGCCATGTGAACTTGAGTGAATCATTTCCCCTCATGGGGCCTCAGTTTCCCCACCTGTAAATCGAGAGAGTTGGGGTGGCTGATCTGGAAGATTCCCTGAAGTTTGATGATTTGCAAATCCACGCAGGCTGCCAAGCTGACAGGGAGCCCAAAAGAACAGGTGCCCGCTCTTTCCCCAGGCGCTTTCAGTCCCACCCACACTCCGAGGATGGAAGAGCTGGAGCCTCTCCTTTGCTGGCAGGAGCTCTCAGCCCGGTGACTCCATTTCAGCTGTAGGTGGGGCTGGGAGTGCACATCTGGGCCGCCAACACCCAGCCCCTGATAGATAGGCTGGCAGAACAGCCGATGGCCCCTTTCAATGGAGCCTGTGCCCCGAGAATGGGGCCACACGTGTTCTCCAGCATTCAGTGCCTGCCCCGCCATTGGAATGGGCAGGGCAGGAACTGCCGGGGCTCATTACTCAACCTCGGCACCTGGCCCTGCCTCCAGCTTGCTCGTATTTGCACAGAGCTTTGCGGGCTCTCGCGGCTGATCCATCCTTAGATAGGAAGCTTCCAGGTAGAATGATTACACACATTATTTAATAATGGGCCCGTCCGCCCTCCAGAGGCCCTGGCTCCGAGGGGTGTCCCCCAGCCGCGGGGATGGGCCACGCTGGCGCATCCGTACCCCAACCAGGTTCCCCCACCCCCAGGGGCGCACGTTTGTGGCGAAGCTTCCCGAGGCGCGGGGTCCGGGCCGTAGTCACAAAAACCGGCCGGGGGGGCTGGCCTCGGCACCGCCTTCTAACCACTGGACCATCCAGTCCCGATGACGTCATACTCTGCCTGTCCTATACCCTGCAAGATGGCTTTGGGGACCTGCACCGCTGCGGCTCTGAGGCAGAGCCGAGCTGCCAAAACCAACAGGAGAACAATAGTCCCACCTCCAGGTACACAGGCAGAGATGGGCCTCTGGAGCCAGCACTTCCTTCCCTTTTCTTGAATGCCTCTTCACACCTCGGCCCCGGGGGGCCGCAGATCCTGCCGCTCCTCCCCCCAAGATTTCGCTCCCGCCCCCCTCGGGAGACCCGGGCTGTCAGCTCCACACCCAACACTCCCCTGGCCCAAATCCTGAGTCCGTTCCCACTGCCTGTGTGATCTAGCCTGCTCCGCACACCTGCCTGGCATCTGCATCCTTGGCTCGGTACCTGCATTCTTGTCAGCACCTTACCGAAGTTTGTATTTAAAGAGTTCAGTGTGCGACTCTGTAATAGGGCTTACGTTTCTCCTGAGAGGAGGGGCAGACAGAGAACCTCTGTCGAACTTCTCCATTTATAAATTGCACTCAGCACCTCATCCGAAGGGTACCCCTCCCTCGGAGCCCAGCCCAAGGCTCGCCGCCTCCTCCGGGAAGCCTGCTTTGTCTACCCGGGCTTTTAAGGCTCTCGCCTGTCTCTGAACTCCTACAGCAGCACTTAGAGGCAGAAGTGCGGCGTCTCGGGCTTAATTACATGCTAGCTGGGGCTGTTCTCTAATTGTTTTGTGTGTGTACATATTGTTTCACTAGCTAATGTGGGAGCTTCCCCTCGGGGCAGACTGGGCTTCTTAGGCCTTTTTTTATTTTTTCATTTCCACTCCACCTCCCAGGGGCTGGACACCCAGGAAATGCCCTCAAAAATCTTCTGGAATGAGGAAAGGCGGTGCATGCAGCGTCTCCTCGCCCTGTGAAGAGACCCTCCAGCTTGCCGAGGGAATGGGAGCTCCATGAGAGAAGGGGCTTTTGCTAGTTGACAGAGAAGCCCTTTCCAAAGAAAGAGTCCCGGGGTCCTTTTCAGAAATTCTTGTTTCCACTTCTATTCCCAAGCAGGTACTTATGTCTGCTTTATACTCCCAGCCTGCCAAGCACTCTTTCCAGCATTTAAATGTGTTTCTGACCCTCTCCAAGGCCTATCAAGACTCCCTCCAGAATCTCTCTTGAATCAATCCTCCACCTCCCGTTTATGCTGTCCCCACCCTTTGTTACTTCTAGCCTGAATTATCCTACTAAGCTCTCTTAACTAGCCTCCTTGGGTCCAATCTCTCTCCATATGAATATATCCTTCCCACTATTGCCAGAATCATCTCCTTAATGTACAGATGTGAGCCTATCACTCCCCTAGCTCTAAAACTTTCAGTGGCTCCCTACTACCTGTAGAATAAAGTACAGACTCTTAGTAAGTTTTCTTCTGGGCATGAAGGTACCTTTTCCCCTGTAGGTCCCTTAAGATTGGAAACAAAATGACACAAAACTTGCCTTTCCCAGGGGCAGCTGGGTAGCTCAGTGGATTGAGAGCCAGGCCTAGAAATAGGAGGTCCTGGGTTCAAATTTGACCTCAGACACTTCCTAGCTGTGTGACCCTGGACAAGTCACTTAACCCCCACTGCCTAGCCCTTATTGCTCTTCTGCCTTGGAACCGATACACAGTATTGATTCTAAGGTGGAAAGAAAGGGTTTAAAAAAAAAAATCTTCCCATTCCCTTGAGGTATCTGGGTATGCTCTGTGCTCTGACTCCTTGCTAAGCAACAACTTAGTTGGTCCCTTTTTCCTGAGGAGGAACAGGATGGGGGCAAGAGTTGATGACTGAATGGCAGGAGCCTAGAAGGATCACCTCCTCAGTCTAGTGAAGGGAGTAGGAGACAGCCTCTGCAGCGACAGCCAACACCAGCTGTCCCTTGGACTTCCCAACTAGGGAGGGCAGGACTTCCCTTCCCTTCCCTCCCTTTCCCCAGCAGCCGCTATGGTGGCTACATGAACACGATTGCCCAAATGAGCCTGAGAAGGGATCTCCCGGCCCTCCCTGCCTCTTCTTCTTGGTGTTTCTTTCCCCGAGAGCGGCGACAGAACAGTGATCCTAAGGGATCCCCCTCTTGGCAGCTATCTCCTGAGCGTCAAAAGTTCAGAGCTCTCCCATCATGTGCCGGTTGCCCAGCTGGAGGGTTCCCCTGCAACTGCACCCTTCTCAGAAGAGAAGATAACCACTTCAGGAAGATGAGACATGCTTACCCAGCTGATGGGAAGATAGGGACCTTGAGGGAGTTGTTGTTTAGATAGTCTAAATCACAAATGAATATGAAATAAAATATCTGGCAGTCCCACAAAGCTCCCTCAAAGTCTTTACCTAGTTCTAATAGAGGTGATAAATGATAGTTTTGTTTTGTTTTTTTACATATATTTGGTAATATGTGCCTGTGAATCTTTTATATTTTAAGCTTTCTTTTTTTGTGGAGTAAATAAATAGCTGTCCTATTCCCGGTAGCTCCTACTTTGCACACGGAAACTTTGTTCATCTCTCTTGGAAAGATCATCAACATGAGCCACACAAATGTGATTTAATTAAGACCCATTTCCTAAGGCTCTGAAGTGGGATCATCATGACCCAGAGTATTAGGAAAGCCGGATTCCCTCTCTCTCCAGCTACCCAGAACTGAATCTCATACTTGAGTCCAGACTCAGTTCCTCCTTGTGGGAAGCTCATCTCCCACCCCACATCCAGACTGCAGATGACACAATGTCGGCTCCTTCATAATTAATGCCAGGAGAAGCTCTACTCTTATTCTGTGGACACGTCCCTTGCTCGGGACGCTGATGTTAGAACTCTTCAGGAACTCTTCAGGAAGCCTTAAGCACATCCTCCCCAGAATGGCTTCTATCTTTCATCCTTGCAGACGACGTCTGATTTCTGGAAACCATCCCCTACCCCAAGTCATTTGAAGGTAAATCTGGTGAATAATGTGGGTGAGCGCTCTGGGTAAGACCGTTTGGAAGTCGAGAACAAGGCGTGACTATATGTAATGAAAGCGGCTTCCTTGTGTATCTTATAAATTGCCTTTGAAGAGAATTCTCAAAGAGGAGTCCAGACATGATCTGAGCAACAGCAGCCTTGCTGGAATAAATGCGGAGCCTCCCAAGGGAAACTTCCTCATTTACATGTACAAATTCTGGTGTTTGTTTTTAAAAAACAAACACTCCACTCATTAATTTATAGTCACAACATGGACCTAATAGCTGAGAGATCTCAGCAGGACCAGTTTCGTAAACTGGGCAAAGCTGAATCTTGTGCCTTCTTCTCGGGATAGGATACCTGTCATTAAGAAGCAGCCTAGGGCATTGGAAAGAACACAAGGCTCAGAGTCAGGAGGCCGGGCCTCCAAATGGGCTCTACCACTAGCTTACCACACGGCCTTAAATCACTTAAACTCTCTGGGCCTCCCTTTGCTTAAATGCCAATTGTTATTATTAATATTAAATGTCTATGGAGGGCAATTTGGAACTACGCCCAAAGGGCGATAAAAGACTGTCTGCCCCTTGATCCAGCCATAGCACTGCTGGGTTTGTACCCCAAAGAGATAATAAGGAAAAAGACTTGTACAAGAATATTCATAGCCTAGCTCTTTGTGGTGGCCAAAAATTGGAAAACGAGGGGATGCCCTTCAATTGGGGAATGGCTGAACAAATTGTAGTATATGTTGGTGATGGAATACTATTGTGCTAAAAGGAATAATAAAGTGGAGGAATTCCATGGAGACTGGAACAACCTCCAGGAAGTGATGCAGAGCGAAAAGAGCAGAACCAGGAGGACATTGTACACAGAGACTGATACATTGTGGTACAATCGAATGTAATGGACTCCTCCACTAGGGACAATGCAATGTCCCTGAACAATCTGCAGGGATCTCAAAAACACTATCCACAAGCAGAAGATAAACTGTGGGAGTAAAAATACCGATGAAAAGCAACTGCTTGACTACAGCGGGGAAGGGGATATGACTGAGGAGAGACTCTAAATGAACACTCTAATGCAAATACCAACAACATGGAAATGGGTTTGAATCAAGAACACATGTGATACCCAGTGGATTGCGAGTCAGCTGTGGGAGAGGTGGTGGGAGGGGGGGAGGGAAGAAAAGAAAATGATCTTTGTTTCCAAAGAATAATGTTTGGAAATGACCAAATAAAAAATTTTTTAAATATATTAAATGTCTAATAGAAATATTATTATCTGTTCCACCTATTTTACAGAGCAATTTTGAGAGAGATGTGATTTAATATTTTTGAGAATATGCTTTGAAAAACATTGAAAAAAGGAGATAGCTAAGTGGCTCAGTGGATAGAGAGCCAGGGCCAGAGACAAGGAGGTGCTGGGTTCAAATGTGACCTCAGATACTTCCTAGATGTGTGACCTTGGGCAAATCACTTAACCCCCATTGCCTAGCCCTTACTGCTCCTCTGCCCTAGAACCAATACATAGTATTGATTCTGAGATGGAAGGTAAGGGGGGAGGGGGGGAGGGAGACAGAGAAAGAAAGAAAGAAAGAAAGAAAGAAAGAAAGAAAGAAAGAAAGAAAGAAAGAAAGAAAGAAAGAAAGAAAGAAAGAAAGAAAGAAAGAAAGAAAGAAAGAAAGAAAGAAAGAAAGAAAGAAAGAAAGAAAGAAAGAAAGAAAGAAAGAAAGAAAGAAAGAAAGGTAAGAAAGAAAGGTAAGAAAGAAAGAAAGAAAGAAAGAAAGAAAGAAAGAAAGAAAGAAAGAAAGAAAGAAAGAAAGAAAGAAAGAAAGAAAGATAGATACAAGAAATATATTAATGTAATCTATTACTATAGTTTATATTATAATTTTTTTTCAGCATTGGTAGGAGTCAGTAAATGGGCATTTTATGAAGGGCCTACTATGTGTTAGACAATGTGCTAAGCCCAAAGTATAGAATGAAAGTCCAAAATGGGGTCCTTCCTTCAAGATCATATTCTAATATGGGAGATAATATGCCCCCCCCAAAAAAACTGTACATACAATATTTAAAAAGTAAATGGAAGGTAATCTCAGCATGGGAAAGCACTGGAAGGAGAGGAAATTGGAAAAGGCCTCCTCTAGAAGGTGGGATTGGAGCTGAGTCCAGAAGGAAACCAAGGAAGCCAGGAAGCAGAGGTGAGTTGGAGCCTCCAGGGCACAGCCAGCAAAAAACAAGAGAGCAAGGGCAGCCAAGTAGCACAGTGGATAGAGAGCCAGATCTAGAACCTGGGTTCCAATCTGGCCTGGATACTTCCTAGTGGTGTGACCCCGGGCAAGTCACTCAACCCTAACTGCGCAGCCCTTGCTGCTCTTCTATAGATTCTAAGACGGAAGTAAAGGTCTCTTTAAAAAGGCAGAGCAGAAGAGCTGTTCTGTTATCCTCCAGAAGCCTGGGAGTATATTGCTCTCAGAAACTTAAAGGAGACAAAAGATGGTAGTAAAACTAGCTAACATGACTATAGCGGTGTAAAGTTTGTGCCTCATCTACCTTCTTGCTTTTGATCCTCACAAAAACCCTTTGTGACAGATGCAGTGACTACCCCCATTTTCCAGATAAGGAAACTGAGGCTTAGCTAGGTTCAGCTAGGGCACAGATCTAAGGTGGCTGTGTTCTAAGTCCGAAGCTCCGGGGAAGACCCCAGGAGGCAAGGAGGCCGGGGAGAAGGGGCAACGCTGTTGGGCCCGATAGAAACCTAATCGTTTCCTTTCAGGTTTTCTGGGCCAGAGGAAGGACACCTGAGCTGGGCCGCAATGGTGCCTGAGGATGAGCCTGTGTGAGCATCCCCTTGGGAGAAACTCATTAAGGGCTGAGGTCAGAAGGGAGTCTCCTGGGCCCAGGAGGCAGGGGAGAGAGTCCTTGGAAAGGCCTGTTCTGCAGCTGAGGAAACAGCCTCCCACCATACAGATGTTACCATGTGGGAGAGCCATTCCTCGGGGCCCCCCCAAAAACATCAGGACCAAAGGGCGGCGGAGGAATGTTTAAAATGCTGCTAAAGGCTCACTGGAGGAGGTACACAGCCTCTCTATTTAATACATAAAAAGGAAAAATCCCCAGCTTTGTATAAACAATGTTAAACAAGTTAATAACCTCCAACTGTTAGACTCCCAACACCATATCATCTCCGACTTGGTGCCAACAACAGTAATGAGTTGCAGATGAAGCGTAACTGGTAGCAACAATATCCACAGAGAACTTTCATACTATATAAAACTGTTAGAATATCTAAACATGGCAAGCTCTGCAGCGCCAGGAATGCGGCCCGGAGCAAACCGCGGAAATTAGAATCCAGGACAGCGAAGTGGAAGTCGGCGGGAAACTCGCTTCTGAAAGGCGCCGCCTGGCCGGCTTGGAGGGCCCGGCCTTCAGGCCCCGGCGTGGCCTACTGCTGCGCCTTCACTGGGCCCGGGTGCCGCGCTGCTTCTCCCGACCGAGGTCAGCCCAGGCTGGAAGTCCAGGAGCAGGAAGAAACCCTTCTCGGGCCGAAAGAGAAAGGTAGGGCCCGGCTTTGGCCGGCTCGTTGGAAATAGCAACTCTGCCCCCTAGCGGCTCCTTGAAGAACTGCGAGCCACGTTCACCCAGGCCTGGAGTCCCCTTCGTCCCAGAGTTCCCTGGTTTCACTGCCGCAGCCTCCCGGGGGGGGGGGAGGGGGGGGGTCCTAGCCTTGGCCCCATCTGACCCAGGCTCCTCAGAGAAAGCCCCGCCCTCTTCTCCAGGGAGGATGCTGGGAGCCCAGATGCATCTCGGAGCTGAGAAGCCCGAGAATTTACGGGGATTCCGGGAGGGAGATCTCCAACATTCCTGCCGTTTAACAATGCACTGGATTGGGAAAGCGCTCCGTGGAGGGCCATTCTAGCCTCGACCGAGTCGCTGCGGAGAGGAGGAGGGAAGAGAGAAAGGGAGGGGGGAGAGCCTCTCCCCATCTAGAAGCACCGAAATGAAAATTCCACCTGTGTAATCCTGTGGTTTCAGAATATTTTTACAGCCCACTTGATTCCAGCCCAGCAGGGCCCTGGCAACAAGCCCAGCAGCACCCCTGGGACAGAATGTGTCTCTGAATCCCTGGCCAAAGGCCCCAGACTTGCTCAGCTTGCCTTGAACATGTGTCTCCACTTCTATTAGGGACTAAGGCAGCCAGGAACATACAGTGGGGGGCAGGGGATGACCCCCCTCCCCAGAAGACCCTGGGCCAGGTTTAGAGGTCTTTCCCTCAAAGATCTTCCTTGGCCTGAGTTCCTGCAGTAGGCCCAAGGCCGCTCCCTCACGGGGTCCCTCTGGATCTGAGGGGTTCGGTTCAATTCATCTTGGGTTGATTTAAACTCCTCCAAGTCAAAGATTGTTTCATTCTTGTCTCTGTATCTGCAGTGCCTGGTACATAGTAGCTGCTTCTCAAGCACTCGCTGATTTATTACTGAGTATTCGCAGTCCTATCTGTACTCACTGCTGGGGCCCGCAGAGGGAGAAGGGAGGCAGATAGGAGGAGACGGCGTGATCCCTGCCTTCCGTTCCGTTGGCCAAGGGAAAATCATTTTTAAATGATATCGAATGGAGTATTCAACAGAGTACATGATGCAAAATGTCATGTGAGCGTCAGTGATTGTTCCTTGAGAGCCGGGGCTGGGTTTTTTTGCCTTTCTTTGAATCCAGGGAGCCTGGCACATAGTAGGCATTTAATAAATGATCTCAAAAGGGGACAGCTGGATAGCTCAGTGGATGGAGAGCCAGGCCTGACCGGAGGTCCTGGGTTCAAATCTGGCCTCAGATACTTCCTAGCTGGGTGACCCTGGCAAGTCACTGAACCCCCACTGCCTAACCCTTACCACTCTTCTGCCTTGGAGCCAGTCTTGATTCTAAGACATAAGGTAAGGGTTTTAAAAAATAAATAGATGCTCTCAAAGGAAGCAGCTATTTGACTCTGTAGATGAAGAGCCAGGTCTAGAGACAGAAGGTCCTAAATTCAAATCTGACCTGAGTCTTCCTTGGAATCAGTGCTGTAAGACACCAGATAGGGATTGTTTTTGTTTTTTTTTGGGGGGGGGTTATGTGTTGGTTCTAAGGCAGAAGGTGTGGTAAGGGCTAGGCAATGGGGGTTAAGTGACTTGTTCAGGGTCACAAAGCTAGGAAGTATTCCCTGAGACTTAAAAAACAAAAACAAAATATTTGTTAACTGATCAAAAACTTCATAGAAGTAGGGCTGGGGACATCAGAACCATCTCACACCCAGAGGTCCATAGGAACATAGATCTTGGGATGGAAAAAGAGATGGAAAAGGAAGAGAACACGCACCTATGAAGTGACTACTATGTATAAGCACTGCATTTAACAAATATTATCTCATCTGATCCTCATTTGAGGAAGAGACCATAGGACATCCAGTCCAATTCCCTAATTTTACAGATGAGGGAACTGAGGCTCAAAAACACTACAATGTGCCCAAGATACAGAGGTGGTGAGGCAAAGCTGAGATCTGAATCAAAGATCTTTGATTCCACTTTCCATATCCTTTCCATTTGTCCCAGGACATGCACCTTGAAGGATTGGCAGAATTTGCAAAGAAAATTTGGTGGGCTGTTTCTGGGTACCAAGTGAACAGGGCAATAGCTTTGCTCCTGACCGTGTAATGAGAAGCAGCCTGGGGCAACTGCCGTCTGTCTACCCAAGAGCTACCTAGCAATTAGAGAAGCAAGGAGTCTTATGTCCTGTCTTGGTACCCAGGTGGCAGCTTTCATCAGTGTCGGGGTCCTGAGTGGTCTGGATTGACCTGGCCGTGAGCTCCGGCCTCTCTTACACAATGCCTTCTATTACCTAAAATCAGGAAGTTGCTCTGAGTTGCACAAATACTTCTGAAATCTAACTCATAAACACAAATGTGTTTCCTCACTAGTGGTGGTGGGGCTTTATAGGGTGCCGACAGTCCCAGACAACGTAAAGGCAATTCTGGGCATGTATAGATAGAAAGCTGCAGATTCTAAATTGAACTTTCGAGATTGAAGTCGAGCCCTTAGTACAAACTCTTTGTTCCATAGAAGCCCAGATAGATAGCTCCTGTCTGTGGCTGCTGCCACAAAATTTAAGTCTGTGTCTACAATTCTATGACAAGCCTCCTGTTAGAGCGGTTTGTGAACAGGCCAATCGAAGTCTAGTCTAGGCTGGAGACCCGAAATATAGAATCTCCCGCTCAAAAGAATTTTGAATATGTTTATTTAAAATATGTACATATGTGGAAATGATGAAACAAGCCTTGGAAGGGAGCAGCAGGATTGTCAGCTGCAAGAGGGTTCGAGAGGAGGCTCAATGGGCTCACAGAGGGGGATGGGAAAAGGAAGGCCTGGCGCTCAAAGAGCCCTTTGTTTGCTAGAGAGGAAAATGATGTAGTGGCAATGTGATTCTGATATAACCCAACAAGGACATGGGGTTTAATTTATGATTTCATCTGAAATGTTCCTACTGGAAACACGACTCCACATGCCTCCCCCTTGCTTGGAATTGCGACTAAAAAAAAAAAAAGGACCAAGACAGAAACAAACTGATAGCCTGGCTAGAAATCAACAGAATCCCCAAGCCTTAGATTTCCAGGTGCAAAATGTACCCGAGCCCAGCAGGAAGAAACTTCACCCCTTTGTCTGGAGATGATTTCTCCCGTTCCTCCTAGCTCCACCACCACTGAGTTTCCCCTTCGGCTGCTCCCAGAGACTGTTTTCAGAAGTGGAGTCCAGGGAGCCCAACAGTTAAATTAGGACCTTTGCCTTTCCCAGCCTGAGATGGAATTGGCAAGAGATCCTGGAATTCACAACTTGTTTTTTTTTAAAAGGCTAACCACCCAACTCTGACCTTTCCAGACAATGAATTCACAGGGTGAAGAGAGAGCTTCATAAAGGGTCTTCTAGACTTGCATAAATTGATACGCACGTAAGTAATACTAATACTGGCATTCCAAGGGCCTGAACACCTGGTGAATTCTTCATGCTACCAACTGGGACGTATTAAGTATCACCTTCCCTGTTCTGCAAGGTTATGTTTCAGATAAGAGCCACAAAGTTACTAACATTTCATTTTCAATTAGGACAGGTTCCAGGTTATTTTCCCCCCAAGGTCCTGGTTGACACCTGACTGATAAACCTTGGCTCTGGCTAGAACACTTCCTTTTAAGCTCCCAATCAGATATCACTAGACTCTTCCTGGAATTTCCTGTATCAACACTAAGGAAATGTTTGCCATAGGGAAGGGAAAGCTTGGAGGCATTTCCCTATGGAAAAGTGTGAAGATCTTTGCTAATGAGCTTCATCCATGATTTGTCAATAATGTGGTGGCACTCAAGTTATGGACCTTCCAGCAGAATGAAGAGCTGCCCTGGGCAAATGAGAAAAGAAAAGGCTGGCATCTGAGCAGTCAGGATGGAGAGTTAATTGGGCTAACCATGCCTTTATGACTGTGCCAGCCTGCTCATCTCTTAAATTCAATCCATCCCCCTTGGAAACTGAATGATAAAATAAACAGACAAAGGATCATGTTCCCAAGCACCTCTTGGGCTTTAAAAACAAGCAATAATGCTTAGAGAGCAATTTCCCCCTAAGGCTTTAAGGTATCTCCCATCCAATAATTTTATATCCACACAACCATCCCTACACAATTGTTTTTAAGATGGATGTTGAAAAAAATGGACACAGAGAGTAGAAGTAGGAATAGATCTCCCAAGTCCCTCCTTAGGCAAAAATCCTGAGATTCTGATTCTGTGGAACAAAAGAAAGCTGGGTAGATGGATTCTCATCTAGCTAGATTCTGGAGATCCTGTCCTGCGAGTCTTGGAGTCTCCCTCTGTTGTCTGTGGCTTAAGAAAGGGAAATGGAGGGGGCAACTGAGTGGTTCAGTAGATTGAGAGCCAGGCCTGACCAGAGGTCCAGTGTTCAAATCTGGCCTCAGGCACATCCTAGCTGTGACCCTGGGCAAGTCACTTAACCCCCCCCCCCCCTCCCAGCCCTTACTACTGGTCTGCCTTGGATCCAATACACAGTATTGATTCTGAGATGGAAGGTAAGGGTTTAAAAAAAGAAAAAAAGGGAAATGGACAGATTCTCCCTTCCCTCCCCCCCTCTCACCCAAGATATTTTAACAACTGCCACATTGACTTTAGCAGGCAAGGTGCTAAGTCACCAAATCGACAGGACCTCATGGGGTCCTGCCATAACACAGGCGGATGAAGGAGAAATTCTTCATGTAAAGGAGATAGTCTTAAAAGTAACCACACCAAAGGCAGAGCTGGGATCAGAGGCTTTATCTGCACTTTGAAGCTCCAGCAAAAATCTGATTAAGGAACAACAGTAACCAAATCAGCCCTGGAGCTAAGCTTTATTTCCAATTTGGGAAGAAGTACCAGAGTATAGCTGTGGGAAGTCCATGAAAGAGGAAGTCAGAGAAGAAAGGGGAGAACATGATTAAAGAGAGAGAGGGGTGGGGGGTGGGGGGGAGAAGAGGTGATTGGGACACAGATTTTTTGAAGGTTTTTGAAAGAGCAAGAAAAGGCAAATCTCACCCAAGCAGTAGCAGAGGCACCTAACACCTGAATTTCAGAAACCCAATGATCAGAAGAACAGGAACGGGTGAGGACGGAAGTTATGGACAAAATACCCAAGGCTCTAAGACTTAAAATTCAATGAACTCCCAATAACCAGATTCCTTCCACTTGTGCCCTTCTCAACCCCTCCACACCTCAGGAGAGATCTCTTTAGCGGTTTAGAGGCAGCTGGTGGCATAGTCAATAGAGCTCTGAGTCTAGAGTAGGGAAAACCTGAGTTCAAATATAGACTTGGGAATTCATTAGCTATGTGAACCTGGCAAACCACTAAATCTTGGCTTGCCTGTTTCCTCAACTGTAAAGTGGGGATTAAAAAAGAAAAGCACTGACCTCCCAGAGTTATTATAAGGATAAATTAATATTTTTTTAAGAACCCTTACCTTCTACCCTAGAATCAATACTAAGTATCAGTTCTAAGGCAGAAGACAGGAAAGGGCTAGTCAAATGGAGTTAAGTGACTTGCCCAGGGTCACACAGCTAGGAAGTGTCTGGAGCAGATTTGAGCCCAGGTCCTCCCAACTCCTCTTCTCTATCCACTGAGCTACCTAGTTGCCCCCAAATGAGTAAAAAGTGCTTAGAACCTGGCACAGAGAAATGCTTATCCCCTTCTCCTCCCCCGACTTGCTGTGGCCAGTTGAATTCACCACTTAGTTACCAACCTTCTTTGAAGAAAAGTAGGCTGGGCCTCAGATAACTGATGCTGACAGGCTTTGAAGCTTGGTCAGCACAGCCTTGAAAAGCCAGAGTGACTCCACAGCATGAAAAATTAGAAAACATATCCAATTTTCATAGAAAACTTTTGTGAAGGACTTTTAGGATAATTCTCTAATTTTCAGCTCATAGATTTCGGATATCTCCATTAAAGACCTTCTTAACTATTTGGCTCTGCAATCTCCAAGGCTATGCCAGTGAAATGCAAGCACAGGCTCTGCCAAGCTGCAAAGGCTCTGAAAAAAGGCCCCTTCAGTAAATAATAATATTATAGTATGTTATGGTTTGCAAAAGGCATGTTATGGTTTTCATAGTATCTACACCAGTGAAATCTCAGATGCTGGAGGTATCCTAAGTAAGTCCTAAGATAAGTGAATTAGGAACAGTCTGCAGAAATCCCTTTACATATTGGACATCTTGTTATTTTTGCTTTCTTGGTACTGTTTTAAATGCATATTACCTTCCCTTTCCCTGGGCATCCATCATTCCCCAAACCGCTACTCCCATCACTACTGCCATCACGATCCCTACTATTTAGCCCAAGAAATAATACAGCCCAGGATAAAGTTCATAAGTTTTTTGTCATGGGAACACAAGTTCTTGAGGACAAAACCATTACTGATTCAGCAATAACAGCCTGGCTTAATCCCCAGCTAATGCACAAAATCAGCAGCTAAATTGTTATTCCCCTCCTTTTCCTTCCCTATCTCTCTGCTCTTTACAAACAGCTAATTACACCACATAGTGAGATTGGGTCAGACTCTACAGATGGGGAAACAGAGATGCAGAAAGGTTAAGTGTCTTCTTGCTCAAGGTTGCACAGTGCGTCAAGCAAGCAGCCAAGAACTGACTCCTGATGTCTTCAGACTCTAACAGCTGCTCTCACTATGCACAAAAATCAGGTGGCTTTACAATTAAAAAAAAAAAGCACAGATAAGTACATGACAATTTTTCCAACATTAAATAAAGGACAAAGTAGATTCAAAATGACACAAAATTTTATTCAAATCATGGTTTTTCTTTTCTTCTTTTTTTAAACCCATACATTCATAGCATCAGTTCTAAGACAGAAGACTGGCAGGGGTAGGCAATTGGGGATCAATGACTTGCTCAGGGTCACACAGCTAGAAAGTGTCTGAGACCCAAGACCTGCAGTCTCCAGACCTACCTTTCCACTGAGCCACCTAGCTGCTCCTCCTACATCATGATTTTCCAATGAAATGATTTTTTTTTGTCCAATCATTGCCACATGGAGAGAAAAAACAAGAGGATACTTCAAGCATCTGTGACTTTATGGAGCTCTCAAAGGAGCTGTGCTTAACTTAGCAAGATAAGTCTTAGAGAGCTGCCTCAAACCTCAAAGAGGTTAAGTAACTTGTCCATAGTCACACAAACAGCAAATGTCAGAGATGAATTTGGAACCAAAATCTTTCTGTCTCCAAATCCAGAACTCTTCTCTGCCAGGCTGCTTCTTCTAGGATAATGGCGTGGTAAAAATCTTCCAAAGGATGACACATATTGCTCAGTGTCATTGCAAAAAGGGGGCAAGTGTATAGAACTGATGAAGTATATGTAAGCCATAATGATGGATCTCTTTGCTGAAAATGAATCAGTCTCTAACATTTATAACGGATCACATCTAAGAACTTCACATTATTTGTATTAACAGTTGGACTACCATGTGCAAGGTACACATTGTGCTAATCAGCAAAGGAGGCACTCAGACTTCCTGGATCTCTGGCCTATCAAAAAAGGCAGTATGTCTTGGGAACTGGAAGCTATGAAAGGCCTCCCCTTCAATCCACCTATGGGAAATGATGAGGAAAAAAAAACCCATGAGGCTTTTTCCTTCTCTCTGCCAGAAAAATGACTATAGATCATTAAAATGAGGGTGGTATCAGACAAAATGCTTAAAAGTAGTAAAGGAAATAGTCCTTCCCACATTCAGAGGTAATTGACCAACTAGGTGTTTCCTAAGCCTAAGAAACCCAAGTTGCAGTGAAACAGTTAAAAATATATCTTTAAAATCTCTCTTGCAAATAAAGACCAAAAATATTTGTCCCGTTTTCTGGCCTGGTCACTAACCTTCATCACCATGGCCATCCTATAAGGGTTTAACCAGGGCAATTCATACTGTGACCCCAAACCAAAGTAACAGGAAAAGATTTTCAGGATTTGCCTTCTTTCCTAAAGCTTCATGGAAATCTGGTATTTATACTACTTAAAGTCAATCAAATTCTCTTTCAAAAGTAGACCACCTGGAATACAAAAGATCATCATTTAGAACTTCTGGAGTATAGAGGGCAAGCTGAAAGAATAGGATAAGATTAAACAGGAAATGAATGGCTGACTAACATTAAGAATTCTATCTCTATAGGGTCAAAAGTTTAGAAAAATCTAAAAATTTTAAGTATTTGGAATTTATACTCTCACTAAAAAATAAAATCAAATTCTAGATTGGCTTTACAAATGTGTGCAATAAGTATTCATCAGTGAGTTTTTACTTCTCATTCCCTAAATATTGTTTTTTACCTAGAAAGAACCTACCTAAAGGAAATGAAGAGAGGCAGACCAGAACCTTGGATTGGACTTGTGTTGGATCTGGACTAAGAGGATCTGAGTTTAAATCCCCTCTCTGTCATCACTTGTGTGTCCTTTTTAAGTTCTGTCCACTTCTCTGGCTTTCACTTGTCTCAGCTATAAAGCAGGGAATAGACGGACTTAAAGGTCCCTCCCAGCTCTCTATCTAGGATCTTCTGACTTCAAGGTCTTTGTAGTTTCTTCAGTAGTCTTTCAGTCTGATGGTCTGAATTTTTATGAAGTCCAACTTAATTGATGATTACAAATTAAATTGTTGGTTGCAATTTGTCCATAACCAGTATTTCCTCTCTACTGCCCAATTATTTTCTCTTTGGGGCTGAAGTTTCATTGCCTAAGAAAAAGGAAAAAAAAAATAGTTTTAATTTTGCCCATACTAAATCCCTTTAGGCAGCTGGGTGGCACAGTAGATACAGTATTAGGTTTGGAGACAAGAAAATTCATCTTTCTGATTTCAAATCTGATCTCAGACACTTACTAGCTGTGTGACCCTGGGCAAGTCACTTAACCCCATTGGCCTCAGTTTCCTCATCTGTAAATACGCTAGCCTCACTTACACCAACTGAGTTCTGGCTATGACACATCGATATATCTCACAAAGTAGGAAGCTCCCAGTCATATGATTAGTCAGTAAGCCTTCTTCAGAAACAGGAACCCAACATCCCTGTAAGTCTTCTTTCACTTCCACAGTAAAACAGGCTATAGGGCGAATCAGCTATTGGCTTTATGTGCATAGGACTGAGTAAGCCCTTGTCAGCACTCCCAGCATTTAGATTGTGGTGATCAAGACTGCTGGAGTTATTGACTGGTTCTGATCTAGACAGAAAGAGCTAGAAGGAACCTTTGAAACCATTTGGATCAGTCACCCTCTGCCTCATTTTACATGAGAAAACTGGGGCCAGGAGAACAGAAGTGACTGACTCAAAATCACAAGCAAGAAATGTCTTTCCTTTACTCGAGGATCTCTTTGTCAAGTTAAAAGGAACCCAATTCTTGCGATATGGATTTCTAAACTAAGACATTCAAATGTTTTGGACCATGAGATTTTAGGAATTTTGGCACAATAACTTCATCCCTCTGCTTTAAAATTTTTTATATTTGTCCATTAATCTTCAGAAAATAAACAGTTTCATTCATCTAAATGATAACTCAAATTTACAGAGCTTTCAAATTTGCAAAGCACTTTACATATGTCATTCAATCCTTGCAACAGTTTTGTAGGGAGAGGAAATTGAGGATCTGAGATGTTCTCAAACATGTAAGAAAACCAAAGGAATTGGGGATTAGGAGAACAAATGGTTAAATGTGGGATTTGGGTGAACCACACTGACTCTATCTTGTGAGCTAACTCAGTTCCCTTTCTATTCAATTATGGGCCTAATATATAAATTCTTTCTTGTGAGAATAGCTTATTCTGTTCTGGGAATTGAGAGAAATTACTGCATTGTTTGAACTTAGTCTTGTATGGCTGGAAAAGTGGACCACTTGTATCTGCAAGAGACCCTTAATCAAGAATCTAGGTTATGATGACCTGAAACACAGTTAGACTCTAGGAGTGTCATAAGGAGTTTTCTCATAATTGTACATTTCAAGCAACCTATGTGTCTCATCTAAAAATTGGCTTCATACTGATCAATTATTGTTTCCACGTTCTTTTGACTGTTTACAAATACTTGGGGTATTTGTAGGAGTAAGACACCTCTTTTTCTTGAATTCCAGAAATTACACTTGTTTATTCTCTCCCTCCCTGCTTGGAAAGTCTCTAATCTTTCATCCAATTACAAATCAGATTACTTAATCTTTTCCTTTTAATTAGTCTTATTTCATTCATTGTTTTTTAATGTATAGAAGTCTATCTGTATGTATATATGCCCTAAATTGAGGAAAGGGCTTGGTCCCAATTTGTTAGGCAATTGTCATACATTGTTTAATAAATTGATATGCTCAAAAAATCAAACCTTTATTTCCTCAGTTTTTTAATTTTTTGCTCATTGCAGATGTTGCCCATCCTTACAAAAATAAATATCTAAAATTTTATCCCAGGTCTCCTGATTCTATAGTGTGCTATCTACTATAACATGGTCCATTTCAACTAGACACAATAAATTTTGACATTCAGGGCCACTTTTGAACAGAGGCATAAAAATTCACATATGTGCATATATGTATATGTATAATTTGCAAAGGAGGTCTAGTCATCAGAGAGGTAAGCAAAAAATAAAAATGTGGACTCTTCCAAATATACCCAATGAGACATATGCAAATATGGTCATTAAAACCATTTTTGTGGAAGTAGACAGATGTGGAGAGAGATCAAATGGCACAAGAGGTATCAAGCCAACCCTGAAGTCAGAGAGATAATACACAGGAGATAATATTTGCAAAGCACATTAGCATGGTGGCTGAAACAATAGAAGAAACTCCAGAAATGCTCCTTTCTATCCCTGCCTCTAATTCATGCAGGTTGTGTGGTCGTGGACAAGTCACAACCTCCAAGTGCTCTAGGCAACTTTCTAAGAACATAAGTTACAGAAGAGCAGTTGATCTGCATTGTAGGCATTTCCTAATGGGCAATTCTCTAATTCAATTAAATCACAGGTCCAGATCCAAAAATAAGTGTATGGCTCTGATTCAGTCTCCTTAATCTGTGTCAGATTAAGATGCTAGAGTGTGTCCATATGGGAACAACAATAGGAACAAAAGACAAGGTGGTGACATTCACTGCCTGGGAGTGGAGTCAAAAAAAAAGGAGACAAGCAATAAAAACCAAAGAGAGGCCTCTTCCTCACTCCTGAGTACGATCTCCCTCTTGAAATGTAAACACTTGTAAACACTTCTCTAGGTACATGTGAGTTCTCCTCTAGGAGAACACAAGCTTTTTAAAAACACAGACTGTTAAAATGATCTTTGTCTTTAATGAATAATGCTTGGAAATGATCAAATAAAATATTATAAAATTAAAAAAAAAACACAGACTGTTGCATTTTTGTCTATGTAATCTGGGCCTTGCCTATATAGTGGGAGCTTAATGAATGCTTATTAAACTTCAAGATATCGACACCTTCTGAAATTCTTGGTGAGACTTTAGGCCTCTGACCAATGCAATGAATGACAAACCATGATTCTAGAGGTCTAACGAGGAAGCCTGCTGTCCTCTCCAGATGAAGAGAGAAGTCAGGACCTAAAATGTAGACAGACTTACACTGGACAAGGGCCAATGTGGGAAAGAATTTGTTTCGACTGACAAAACATCTTTGTTAGGAGGGTGTTCTTTTTCTTTTTATTATTCAATTAGAGGGGGGAGGAAGTGGGAGGGAGAGGAAATAAATGCTTGTTAATTAGAAAAAATAAAAGAAATAGCTGGTCAGAGACACCTCCCCCACCTGTAATCACACTTATGGCAAGTAGGGTGTTTAATGACTAAAAGGAACCAAAGGATTAGAGAACAAATGAGGCCATGAGATGATCAAAACCATAAATCTTTCAACAAATACACTGCCCAATCTTAATTAGATTCCATACATCTTTGACAGAAAAGGGCATATTTGGCAACACATGAAGTTCTTATAGGCAACATTTATGTTGATGGTGCCAGGCAAAGCAAGTAACAAATGGTTTTAAGAGGGCTCCATGTCTACAGAATGTAAAATTGGTTGCTAAAATATATGGCAACAAAACTGCTGCCCCTGCCTACAATCTGTGGGCTCCCAAGGCCCCTGAAGAAAGTCTTCACCCACAATGCTTTTTTGGGGTATCAGCTATTATTCAGGCAGAACCATTTCCAAAGAGAATGGGACCTACAGTCAGCCACACACACTGTATGATCCTCAGTCCCTCACCCTCACCCAGACTCAGTTTCCAAATCTATAAAATGAAGTGGTATGTCTTTAAGGTCCTCTCTGGATCTAATAGCCTATTATTTTCATTGAAATTAGAAATGTAACGTGATCATTTCTTCCGAAAACCACAAGCAACTTCACTCAGAAATTACTTTATTAGAAAGCACCATCCCACCTGAGAGAGAGCTCACCTTTAGGAACGAACTTTAGGGAGCTACTGAATATTCAGAAGCGAGACTGGCCCTTCTTTGGTCCATCGTTGATAAACTCATGACCCAGGCCATTGCCACACTTGCCACAGGACACCTATAAGTTGGTCAGAGGAAGGAAGATGAGATTTCAAAAGGTCATCCTAGAACTTGGGTTGATTACGAAATACATACAAACATACAAACATATTATTGCTTTAATGACCAGTCGAGATGTAAATGAGTAAAATCACGGATTTTTTTGTTTTTACTCCTTTACACAAAGCTCATTGTTGTACCTTGATTTTTAGTCATTAGAGAATAGAGTCCTTCATTCACAAAGACACAAGAACTACAATGGAAAGGAAAATAGAATAAAACTATTTTGACCTCAGAGAAGAGTTGAAAAATGCACCTGCCTCCCTTTACTAAAGAAGTGTGGGATGATAGGTATGGAATATTACTTATCAGACTGTACTGATTTTGCTGATCTGTTTTCCCTCCCATTTTTCCTGGCTTAAGTGGGAAAGAGGACATTCAGAAATGAATGTGATATGAAAATGAAAGGCATCTATTTCATAAACATTCTTTTTAGAGTTGTTTCAAATGTTTTTTTAATCATTTTACATTTAAATTTTATACATTTTACATTTCAGACCAGACTCAAAAAATTTTATATAGGGGCAGCTTAGGTGATCAGTGGAGAGAGTGCTGGGCCTGGAGTTAGGAGGATCTAGGTTCAAATCTGGCCTCAGACACTTCCTAGCTATGTGGACCCTGGGCAAGTCACTTAACCCCCATTGCCTAGTCCTTGCTCCTCTGTCTTGAGCTGTTACTATGACAAAAAGTAAGGGGGGGGGGATCTTATATGGTATCCCTTCTCAGCCAAACAAATCCTAATGCCTAAGAAAGCAAAATTACTGAATTTGTTAATGAACCTAAAACACTTTCCCCTTACCTTTAAGGCTTCTGACCGGCCAGATTCTGGACGCTTGGACACACTGTCAGCATGTATTGTCTCAGTGAAGGCTGGCCATGGAGAGGAATGGTGATACTTTGAACGACTGGAAAAGAGCTCATAGCCACACTTGGCACAAACATAGACACCTAAATAAGTAAACAGAAACTGTCAGTTTCCTAGCTTTATATGTGGTAAGATCCCTTTTCTTGTCTATTATAAAAGTAATCTGTGTTCTGCCAATGGTTAAAGCTGTTTCAAATCCTTTATGTAGGGACTACTCTGAAAGAAAGGAGAGAAATCATTTGATTTTAACACTGATATCCAAAACAGTATCTCAGCATTAAGACAGTCAGTTTGCATTGGTTCTTAGGTCACAGAACTGGAAGGAACCTTAGAGGCCATGGAGTTTGACTCTCATTTTACAGACGAGGAAATGGATGCACAGAGAGGTTAAGTTACTTGCCCAGGATAACACAGTGAGTAAGTCCCAGAGGTGGGATGTGAAAGGATGTCTGCCTGACTTTTAAGTCAAGCACTCTATCCACTGGGAAATAAATAACAGATAAATAATAGGGCACAATTAAGGCTTAAAATGTATACATAGTAGTAAGGGGAAGGGGAGAGGGAGAGGGAGAAGGAGGGGGAGAGGGAGAGGGAGAGGGAGAGGGAGAGGGAGAGGGAGAGGGAGAGGGAGAGGGAGAGGGAGAGAGAGAGAGAGAGAGAGAGAGAGAGAGAGAGAGAGAGAGAGAGAGAGAGAGAGAGAGAGAGAAAGAGAGAGAGAGAGGAGGGAGGGAGAGGAGAGAGAGAGAGGAGAGAGGAGAGAGGGAGAGAGAGAGAGAGAGAGAGAGAGAGAGAGAGAGAGAGAGAGAGAGAGAGGGAGGGAGGGAGAGGGAGAGAGAGGGAGGGAGGAGAGGGGGAGAGGGAGAGAGAGGGAGGGAGGGAGAGAGAGGGAGGAGGGAGAGAGAGAGAGTAGAGAGAGAGAGAGAGAGAGAGAGAGAGGGGAGTAGAGGGGAGAGGGAGAGAGAGAGAGAGAGAGAGAGAGAGAGAGAGAGGAGAGAGATCAGAGAGAGGAGAGAGAGAGAGGAGAGAGGGATGAGAGAGGGGAGAGAGAGGTGAGGGAGGGAGGAGGGTCAGGCGAGAGGGAGAGAGAGAGTGGGAGAAGAGGAGGGAGGGAGGGGGGGAGGAGAGATGGGTGTGAGAGAGTGAGAGAGAGAGGGGGAGAG